>NW_025211968.1:0-25000 GCF_004010195.1 Chiloscyllium plagiosum
AGGAATTTCGGATACATATGAAGCAGAACAAGGAAAGTGATCTTTTGTTTCACTGCCCCCAAAGCAGATGTACACAGACACACATACATACAGAGGGACAGAGAGTGAGCCCAAGTGTAGGCTGGGGTGGGAAGGGACAGGAAAATTATTAATGTTAACAAATTAATTTTGTTTAAAACTTTACAGGTTTTCAGGAAGTAAATCATATACTCAAAGGTAACTATGGTTGATTCATCTTTAACAAGTCAAAAATTGCATCAGATCAAAGGAGTGCTTATAAAAACATCAGAAATTGTGGTAAACCTGAGAACTGGAAGTAATTTAGGACTGAACAAAGAACAAACAAGAAACTGAGAAGAAAAGGAAAATACGAATGTAAGCCGGCAAGCAACATAAATCCATACTATACAAACATCCAGCAATATGAGAAAGAAAATGATTAGCAAGGATAAATATGGGCCCATTTCTGGGGGAGAAAGGAGTATTTATAGTGAAGAAGGAGGAAAAGGTGGTGGAACTAAACTTTTGCTTTGCGTTCATCTTCATGGAGGAATGATGTGGAGGTGCCGGTGTTGGACTGGGTTGGACAAGATCAGAAGTTACATGACACCAGGTTATAGGCCAACAGGTTTAGGTGGAATCACAAGATTTCAGAGCATTGCTTTTTCATCACTTGAAATCAGGTTCTTGCTGACTGATGGATAGCAAATCTAATCTCATTATGTAAGAAAAGTGAATGTGGATAACTACAAATCTGTTAGTTTAATATCAATGATCAGGAGACTGTTAGAATCTAATAAAAAGGATGTAATAAATAAACACTTAGAGAAGAATTAAAAAATTGGGCAAAAACAATGTGGATTTTGTTATGATCCCAGCTAATAGCATTATTCATCTAATCTCAGAATGGAACTTGGCTTGATTAGTTCGTTAACATGATGGTTCGTAATTGAAACATACACAAGGCTGCACACTGTCTAACAACAGAAATTTGTCACACAAAATAAAAAACAAACCAAGCTATCTAATTATATAAGTACAAAATATCTCAAACCACACAGCAAATAAAATTTGAAAGCATCTCCCCACTATCCATTATAAATGCCCAGTCCAGAGAAATTGCACAATTATTTGAACTCCTTAAGTTTCTTACAGTTTTTATTTTGCCACGAACTATGGGGACAATTCAATGAGTCCTTTCCAAGTTTGTCAACATTAACTTTTCAAAATCTAAAATCCTAAAATTTCTCAGTTCTAATAACTCTCAGTTTTCTAACCAAACTCTCCTGGTTTGGAGTCTTTGGCACTTTGGCAGAGGTGACTGGTTCCCAGAAATTCTAGAATAGAAACTAAACTTGCTTCTAGACTGAATTTTAAAGTAAATTAAAAACTTAATCCTAGATTCTTCTGAACTAAAAATAAAGCTAATGGCCTTAAATATTTAAGGACGTTAAACATGTGGTACTAACATCTTTCCATTAACACTGCAAGCGCCTACAGTCACCTTTTTGATAAATGCTGAATTTAGGCCAATGTTCCTCAGCTTGCTTCCTAAAAAAAATCATTTTACAGAAATAACCAATACTACTTAGGGAGACAAAGATCTAGTGGTAGTATCGCTGGACCATTAGTCCAGAGACCCAGGTATTGTTCTGGAGACCTGGGTTTTAATCTTGCCATGGTAAAGATGGAATTTGAAGTCAATAATAATCAGGATATAAGAGTTTAACAACGAACATGAAGCCATTGCTAACTGCCAGGAAAATCCTATCTGGTTCACTAATGTCCTTTAGGGAAGGAAATCTGCCATCTTTACCTGGAATGGCCTACATGTCCTCCAGACCCACAGCAATGTGGTTGAGTCTTAACTGCCCTCTGGACAATTAGGAATGGGCAATAAATGCTGGTCGAGTCAGTGACACCCCATCAATTAATTTTTAAAAATTAAATCCTCCTATTTTGAAATCCAAATTCCAAAAACGTTGATAAATTATATACCTTTGTCACAACTGATAAAGAAAAATCACGATTGACAAATTTATTGGAATTAGAGCATGTCACTTGTAACATAGTCAAAGGATATCCTGTTTATGTGTTGTATTCAAATTTTCAGAAAGAGTTTGATCATTTCCATGCAAAAATTTAGTAAATAAAATTATAAAGCACATGGGATTGTGGGAAGATGCTAATGAGGGCTGAGAGCTAGTTAATAGACAGAAACCAGAGCAGGAATAACCAGATTAATCTCTGGATGACAGGCTGTTTATATTAGGGTACTACAGTCAGTGCGAGGTCCACAACTGTTCACAATCTAGATAAAGGATTTGTATCTAAGGACCACCTGTGCAAGTTTCCAAACAGATCAGGATGTTCTCACGTACAAATCATTAAAAAGGTGCAGCAAGAATTTAGAATAGCATAGGATGTTGGCATTCATATCAAGGGGATTTCAGGACACAAGCTATCTTGCTGCAGTTGTACAGAGCCTTGGTGAGACGTCACTTGCAATCATTTGTACTATTCCCTTATCTAAGATGAGACACACTTGCCATAGAAGAAGTACAGTGGAGGTTCAGGAAATTGATTCCTCAGATCATAGGTTTGTTTATGTGGAGAGACTGGGGAAACTGAGTCTACATTCTCTAAAGGTTTGAAGACTGAGGGGGATAGCACTGAAAACTAGAAAACTCTCAAAGGACTCTCTGCATCAGGTGGGAGGACAGATGAACTAACTACAACATCCTTGATGCAGCCAATAGCATCACCATTGAGGCCATGATCATATAAAACCAACTCTTCTGTGCCTGCCACTTGCTTAAAATGCCTAGTTCTAACTGCCAACATAAATCATTTTGGCCCAGTTCCAGGAAGACACTCAAATGGAGGAGGACAAAGGAAGTGTTTCAAAATCCCCTGAAGACGTCCTTCATGAAATGCAACATAAATATGAACTCGTGGGAGACCCTCATGGAGGAAACAGACATGGAGGAAACTCATGTATGAAGGGACACAATTCTTTTAGAACACCCATCGATAGGAGGTGATATGGCAAAGAAAGGAGCCAGAGAAAGGAATGCCAGCAATCTCAAGGCCAAGGACCAATTCTATCTTCCAAAAATACCTGCCAGATGTTCAATCAGAGATGCAGTTCAAGGATTAGGCTCATCAGCAACACAAGGGCCCACACAACCCATGACCAGTGACATAGAACTTTCTAGGTCGACAAACATTCTCATTAGCGAGTAATGCAATGACAACAGATGGGATGTTCAACCTGGCTGATGACTCGAAAACCAAGTATCAGATCTCAGGATAAGGTTTAGGCCAATTTAAACTGCTGTAAGGAGGAATTTTTAACTCAAAGCATGGTGAAACTTTGGAATTTTCTATCCTAAAGGCTGTGGAAGTGCAACCATTGAGCAGATTCAAGATGGAAATCAAAAGGTTTCTGGAGGCTAATGACATTAAGGGATATGGAGGTTAACATGGAACGTTGGCATTGATGACATGATCGGCTATGATCTAGAAAGAAAGGATAGGTTCATTGGGCGAAATGGCCAATTACTATTCCTATGTTCCTTGTTACAAATTCCACGTAAAATATACACACATATTTAGAATAATTAGAACAGCACTATCACTTACCATTGCACTTGCTTATTAACTTATCATTTTTTGTTGACTCTTTCAATGCTTTATTTTTAATGCTTTCCAATCTTTGCAAAGAATAAAAACAGACATCATGTTTAAATAAAAATAATCAATATCACAGTTTAGTTCACTGTAAACAAAGATTTTAACATCACCTTTCCAATAAATGGCCATAAAAACGAAGGAGAACTCTATGGTGAATTTGGGGTGATGTATGTTCCTATAATCCTCAAGAATTAGAGACAAACACTAATTTTTAACAAAACTCGCCTTTGTTAACCCTGGAATCAGGTCACATAGTGCTTTACATGCATCTATTATTCTGACAGCACACAGATATCCTACCTGCAAATCCAGCTATCAAACCTTGGTGTGAGACTTAAAACAGAATGCAAGGATGGTCCTATAGCTAACTGCAGGTCTCCAACAAGATCCAGTTACAATATCCCATTCATATTCTAGATAAAGAGTTTTGGTAATATTGATAGGCCAATACAATCCCTAAAATCATACAGAAGGGATCCTTTAGCCTACCAAGACTGGACGATCAAAAATATACAATTACCCAAACTAGTCTCATTTTCCCACATTAGACTCATTGCTTTCAATGATATTTCAAGCACTCATCCAAGTACTTTTTAAAGAGTGCGAACTGCAACCCCACCTCCACCATCTAGGTGAATAAGGTTTTTCTCCATTCCCCTCTAACATTCTTGCCTTTTACTTTGACATTATGCCTCTTTGTTGTTGATGCATTCTAACCAAGATGATGGGAAGAACTCCTTCACTTTTATTCAAATTAATGCCATGTAATTTTTTTCTTTACTCATAGGATGTGCATGTCATTAGCTAGGTCAGCATTTGCTGTCCATCCCTATTTGAACGGCAGAAAGCTGTGATAAGCACCTTTTTGAAACTTTTTCCTGTTGAAGTCTCTATAATGAGACTTGAACTCACATCCATTGACTCAGAGGTAAATTTTCTCCTGTCTACCTTAGTTTAAGAACTGAATGAAAATCATTTCTTAAGTAACTTAAAATATATTTTGCACGTCTGTGAAAGGCCATTGGGGGGATTCTTTTTCACTCGAACACCTGTTTTGAAGATGTATCAATTGGGAGAAATGGATGAAAATCAGCCAGGAATGAATATGGGAGGTTTGATGCCAACTCTGTCATATTTAGTCGGATGTGTTCAAATAAAAAAAAGGGTGCAGTATCGCACTTTGAATCAGTTAGAGAGTCATAATGGTCCAGAGATTTAGTTAATAATAACATTGATGCCTTCTCCAGCAATTAAGCATGTTGCAATTGCTGCAGCAGCGCTTTCCACCACTTATCACGTTAGGGCTAACTAGCACTGCCAGAACTTTGCTTTGTCCTCCACCCAAAAACATTTCAATTCAGTAAAACCACTTGGGTAGCAGTTAGTAAAGATAGCTCCCCATATTAACTGCATCTTAGAAGGAATTATGACTAAGAAGGAAAACTTAATGTCGTCTTTAAATCCTTTGAAATTTTACCTCACATACTACTCAAGATAGTCATTAACGTAATGACGACAAACATATCTCCTAACAATTTTCATTAATCCTACTTCACAAATCACACACTATGGTAGCTTAATACATTCCCCACAGTCCTTCTGCTCCCTCAACTGTTTTTGCAATTCCATCCACAACATTTTAAATTATACTTTAATTGTAGTTTACTTTATTCTTTCTTAGTCTAATCCTGAGTTTTTGCAGACAAAGCATTTATGCAGGCAACAATCTCAATAATCCAATTTATAGCATTGTATGACAAGCAAAATTTCAATAGAGCGAGCTGCGCTGTGGAGGCTGCACTATAGCTTTCAAAATTAAAACTAAGAATGCTAGCAGCAGACAAAAATAACCTGTGCAAAAGACCTGAGCATGAAGGTCATATTTAAAACTGGTTGCACCACATCTTCAGGTCTATCATAGCAGTTGCGTACTTAAGATAAAACAGGATTGAAATACACAAGGGTTTAGTAAGGCTCTACCTACAATATGAACATTAAGCCATTTTTATAATCAGTTTTAAACTTTTCAAAGCAGTAAAATTAGGTCAAAAAATTGTCACAACATATTAAGGTAGCATAAAAGTTTAAAGAACAAACCTACATTTATATAATTCCTTCCAGTTCCTCAGGATATTCCCAAGCAGTTTAGAGCTAATTAATTACTTCATGAAATACAGTCACTGAGATTATGTAAATAAATGAAGCAAAACTTACGCATTTTCAAAGGCCTTCTTTTCCCGATCTAGCTGTTTCATTAAAATCTCTATTTCACCAAGAGCAAACTGCAGTTTTTCAGATTCCTTGGAAAGTAATGCTTTAGTTTTAGCATGCTCAAGTTTTTCATCCTATAAAGAAGTATGACAGAGTTAACAGAATTACTCAGTTGCAGCAGTCTCAAATCTGAATAGAACAACTTCAGCACTTTGAAATATGATGCAGATACTTCAATCGCAGGTGGTCCTCTACCATAGGAGGAAACATGCAAACTTTGCTCAGGTTGAATGAAGGTGACAGTTAGTTTGTCTGAATAATTACAGCAGGGACACTGCAAGAATATCAATTATACGCAACAGGACACCGTTAAGATAGCAGAATGGGCAGATAACTGGCAGATGGAATTTTATAAAGTAAAGTGTGAGAAGATGTACTTTCGCAAAAAGAATAGGGAGAGCTCTTGATAGGAAATAGAGTGGCAAAATTGCAAAGAGTGAGCAAGGGTAGAGGCATCTGGGGTTCATGTTCATAGATCAGTACATACTTAGAATAATGAGCAAAGCATATGAGACTTTGGACCTTACAATGATAGAATGCAAAAGCAGGAAAATAATTTTGTTTTATTTATATTTATGAAGCTCTGATTAGGGTATAACAAAAGTATTTTGTCCATCTGGGCACCACACTTTAAGAAGATATGAAGGACCCACTGAAAGGATGCACTGAATTTACCATAATAGTTCATTGGTTGAAGGATCTTAGCTACCAGGTTAAATGAGAGAATTTAAAGAGTCTCAAAAGTCTTACAATTATGAGGTTTATAAGATAGTTTCAGGACTGCCTTTAACTTAGGATAAAATGATGCGAGTCAGATGACCTGTACTGAAGATTACTCGACAGGAAGCCTGAAGCTGTTAAAAGATTAAAGGAAGACCTGATTGTTCTAGGAAGGTGATGAAAGACATTCATACTGTCAAAGATAGCTGTAATACTGGTGGACAGACTGGCAACCTCCAAGTCTCAAGGAAGTATTAAGAGTATCAGGCTGTAAAAGGGTATCTGTTGAACCATCCCTTTGTTTGCAGGATAGGTTAGAGTTAAAGTTTAAAGAATAGCTAGTCGTCATTTCTACTTGAATACGAAATTCAAGGACTTCACAATACTATAGAGAAAGATGAAGAGGAAATTGGGTGAGGCATTCCTAAAATGTCACATAGATGAGTCTGCTAGGATCTGGGAATAGATTGGATACTGATTAGCCATGTGGTTTATCTCACAGGAATCTGGGTAGGAGCTTGTACCCAAATTAGAAAGGAGAAATTGGTGAAGATTTAAAACAAGCCTGGAAGATTTGCCTAAATATAGTGAATTAAGTCATTTTTGTAAAAATCAGAGTCTGATCGATTATATACAAAGGTGTTATAAATATACGCAGTATTGTAGAAAATGATTAAATACTGAAAATTGAAAATATACAGATATCTTTTGTTAACAATTACCTCGATAAGCTTCAAAGTTCTCACCTCCAACTCTTTCACCACAGCTTCAAGCTCCTCTCTGTATGCTGTCTTCTCTTCTCGCTGTTTTACCTAAATGTGGAATGCATCATATTGTGTTAAACAGTTTTGTTTCAAATATGTAAAGAATTCTTGATCCTATCATTGGGCTGCTAAGTTGATGTCTAGAAATTGAACTACAATACAGAGAATTCATTAACAATAAATATGACTGTACAGTAACAAGAAAAATTTGACATTATACCTTCTCCAAGAGTTTGACGCAGAATATAGAGTAGTTGAATGCTGTTAAAACTGCAACCTAACTAAACAAAACAGTAATAAAGCATCACATTACAGCAGATTATCAACTGTAGTTAAATAAGATAAGCTGGCAAAATATTTAACAATAAGTTGTTAAATATTACAAATCAAAATTAATGCTTTATCCAAGCTTCTGTTATTGCTCTGTCTCTCTGTGGCAGAGATATTGTAAGGTACACCAAAGGTGTGGTGGTGACCTTAGAGTTCACTCAAGAGTCCAAATTACTGGAGCAATGTCCACTTTTGTATTCATGACACAGTCTGGAGCTATGGGTACCAACAATAGATGTGCCAATATTCTTTCCATCGCTTGTCTGACCAGGAATCTCTCCTGATTTTGCCAGCAGTCATTACTGTATGTTGGCAGAATTTGTAGGTTAACACTGATCCTGTTTGGCTGCATTATTAACACACCTTCCTTAGTCATAGTAGGACTTGAACTCAAATATTCATAGGATTTATGAGTATCTGGAAAGACACTGCTTGATTAGGGACAGCCAGCACGGATTTGAGGGGGTAGGTCTTGCCTTACAAGTCTTATTGAATTCTTTGAGGAGGTGACCAAGCATGTGGATGAGGGTAGAGCAGTGGATGTAGTGTACATGGATTCTAGTAAGGCATTTGATAAGGTTCCCCATGGTAGGCTTATGCGGAAAGTCAGGAGGCATGGGATAGTGGGAAGTTTGGCCAGTTGGATAGAGAACTGGCTAACCGGTCGAAGTCAGAGAGTGGTGGTAGATGATAAATATTCAGCCTGGAGCCTAGTTACAAGTGGAGTTCCACAGGGATCAGTTCTGGGTCTTCTGCTGTTTGTAATTTTTATTAATGACTTGGAAGAGGGAGTCGAAGGGTGGGTCAGTAAATTTGCAGACGATATGAAGATTGGTGGAGATGTGGATAGTGAGGAGGGCTGTTGTCGGCTGCAAAGGGACTTAGATATGATGCAGAGCTGGGCTGAGGAGTGGCAGATGGAGTTCAACCCTGTCAAGTGTGAGGTTGTCCATTTTGGAAGGACAAATAAGAATGCGGAATACAGGGTTAACGGTAGGGTTCTTAGTAAGGTGGAGGAGCAGAGGGATCTTGGGGTCTCTGTTCAGAGATCTTTGAAAGTTGCCACTCAGGTGGATAGAGCTTGTAAGAAGGCCTATGGTGTATTAGCGTTCATTAGCAGAGGGATTGAATTCAAGAGTCGTGAGGTGATGTTGCAGCTGTACAGGACAAGGGGTGACTTGATAGAGGTTTATAAGATGATCAGGAGAATAGATACAGTAGGCAGTCAGAGACTTTTTCCCCCGGGTACAACAGAGTGTTACAAGGGGACATAAATTTAAGTTGAAGGGTGGAAGGTATGCGAGTATGTCAGGGGCAGGTTCTTTACCCAGAGAGTGGTGGGGGCATGTTATGCACTGCCTGTGGGAGTGGCAGAGTCAGAATCAGAATCATTGGTGACCTTTAAGCGGCAATTGGATAGGTACATGGATAGATGCTTAAGCTAGGACAAATGCTCGGCATAACATCGTGGGCCTAAGGGCCTGTTCTGTGCTGTATTGTTCTATGTTCTATATTCTGGTTCAGAGGCAGGGTTGCAATCCACTGTGCCACAAGATGTTCTATCGAAAGGTACATACAAAAGTATTTGCTGTCATAACTATCTTGTTAGAAACACCATCCAACCAGTTAGATACATGAAAAAACTGCATACTTGAGACACAAAGAAAAATATACACACATAGGATTATCAAGTGCAAGGATTGGAAAATATCAGATAATTTCCACAGTCAAAAAAAAAAGTATGCACAAACAGAAAGATGCACAAATATAGAGAAAAACATGTCACTAACTTATTTAGTTCCATCTTCATGGCGTAAATTTAGCTGAGCTACAACTATATTTAGGTTTTAGCCCAGGACTTTGTTTCCTCATACTCTAAATAAACATCTAACAAAGAGCAAGAAAACCACTACTATGGCACAGGCTCAGAGTTGAGGTAAAGATTCAGCAAGTTTATTGCCACTCAAACCACATTCTATTAATCTTCCATGATAAACCTTTAATTTACATATTTCAAATATAAAATGACCACCAGTGCTGGCAAACAAGGACAGTATAATTACAGCATGATAAGTTTAAATAGGAAGATTCTGATTGAGAAAGGAAATTTACAACAGTTTAAAGGTATGGATAGAAAGCGTAACCTTAAAATAGTTGCACTGTAGATGTGAATTTGCATATTGTTGGAATACAGACATGGTGCTGAAGCTTTTCATTTTGTGATCATAGGGACAAAATTGTAATACTAAATTTCAAAGGGGAAGATAATGTGTATTACATACGAAGACAGTACTAATATGTTGGCAAGTGGATTCTGATTGAACAATGATTTGGAGATGCCGGTGTTGGACTGGGGCGTACAAAGTTAAAAATCACACAACACCAGGTTATAGTCCAACAGGTTTAAGAAGGAGCAGCGCTCAGAAAGCTAGTGTTTCCAATTAAATCTGTTGGACTATAACCTGGTGTTGTGTGATTTTTAACCTGATGAACAATATCTTGTTCATCGAGAAAGCATCAAAGAATAGTTAACCCCAAACTTTGATTTAGTTGAAAAAGACTTGTTTTGGCCAACAGAGCCCTGTATGTGAATACATGTATATATAGAAAGGACCTCTGGTGAATTCCTGCAGTGCATCTTGCAGATAGTACACACTGCTGCTACTGAGCATTGGTGGTGAAAGGAATGCATGCTTGTGGACATGGTGCCAATCAAGTGGGCTGCTTAATCATGGATTGTGTCAAGTTTCTTAGCTGCTGTTGGAGCTGCACTTATCCAGGCAAGTGAGGTGTGGTTTCATCACACTCTTGACTTCCACCTTGCAGATGATTGGGGAGTGAAGAGGTGAGTTACTTGCCGCAGTATTCCTCACCCCGACCTGATTTTGTAGTCACCGTGTTTATGTGATGAATCCAGTAGAGCTTCTGGTTAATGGTAACCCCAGGTGGTTAGTGATCATGGGGGATTCACTGATGGTAACATCATGAATGGAAAGGGGTTATGGTTAGATTGTTTCTTATTGGAGGTTGTCATTGCCTGGCATTTATGTGGTATGAATGTTACTTGCCACTTCTCAGCCCAAGCCTGGATATTGTCCAGATCTTGCTGCATTCGAACATAGATTGCTGCAGTATGAGGAGCCATGATTGATGCCGAACATGGCACAGTCATCAGCGAACATGCCCATTTCTGACCTTATGATGGAGGGAAAGTCATTGATGAAGGAGCTGAAGATGATTGGGCCTAGGACACTGGAATTCCTGCAAGATGTCCTGGAGCTGAGATCACTAAGCTCCAAGAACCACAACCATTTTCTACATACCAGATATGACTCCATTATACCCGCTGAATCCAATTTTGCTCGGGCTCCTAGATGCCACACTCAGTCGAATGTAGCCATGATATCAAGGGCTGTCACTATCACCTCACTTCAGTTCTGTCCATGTTTGAACTAACATTGCAATAAGGGCAGGAGCTGAGTGGTCCTGACAGAACTCAAACTGGGTATCACTGGTTGTTGCTGAGCAGGCGCTGCTTGATAGCACCATTGATGACACTTTCCAATGATTGAGAGTAGACTGATGAGGCAGCAATTGGCCAAGTTGAATTTGACCTGCCTTTTGTGCATTGGGCAATTTTCCACAGTCAGGTAGATGCCAGTTTTTTTAATTGATTTCAGTTATTATTGTTACATGTACCTAGGTACAATGAAAAGTTTTGTTTTGCATGCAGTAGAAGCAGATCATAGATTGGCTGAGGGAGTGTCAAGTTCTGGAGTACTTCTTCAGCACCATTGCAGGAATGTTGTCAGGTCACATAACCTTTGCAGTATCTAGTGCCTCCAACCGTTTTTGATATTATGTGTACTGAATCAAATTGGCTGAAATATGGTATCTGTAATAGTTGGGACTACTGGAGGAGGCTGAGATGGATCATACATTTGGTACTTCTGGCTGAAGATTGCTGCAAATTCTTCAACCTTATGTTTTGTACTGAACTGTTGAGCTTTTCCATTATTGAGGATGGGGATATTTATGGAACCTCCTCTTCCAGTGAGTTAATTGTTCACCACCATTCACGACTGGATGTGGCAGGACTGCAGAGCTTAGATCTGATTTGTTGATTGTGGGAATCACTCAGCTCTAACGTTTGCTGTTTATGCTGTCTGATGTGCAGGTAGTCCTGTTTGGTAACATCACCAAGTTGATACCTCATTTTTAGGTATGCTCGATGCTGCTCTTGTCCTAGTCTCTCCTGCCAATGGAACCATCTTCCCAACATCCACTCTGTCAAGGCTGTTCAATATTCTGAAAGTTTCAATCAGATCCACCCTCATCCTTCTAAACTCCATTGAGTATAGACCAAGTTACATTCTCCCCATGTCTGCGTGGGTTTCCTCCGGGTGCTCCCGTTTCCTCCCACAATCCAAAGATGTGCAGGTTCGGTGAATTGACCATGCTAAATTGCCCGTAGTGTTAGGTGTAGGGGAATGGGTCTGGGTGGGTGGGTCTTTGGAGGGTCGGTGTGGACTTGTTGGGCCGAAGGGCCTGTTTCCACATTGTAGGGAATCTAATCTAATCTAGAGTCTACAAACATTCTCCATACGTTAAGCATCTCATTCCTGGATCATTCTTGTGAACCTCCTCTGGACCTGCTCCAGTATGGATACATCCTTGAGGTATGGGGCCCAAAATTACTCACAATACTCGAAATGTGATCTCACCAGAGCTTTGTAAAGCCTCAGAAGTACATCTCTGCTTTTATATTTCAGTCCTCTCGAGATGAATGACAACATTATATTTGCCTTCCTAACTACCGACTCAACCTCCAAGTTTCCCTTAAGAAAAATCTGGACTAGGCCTCCCAAGTCTCTTTGCACTTCAGATTTCTGAATTTTCTCTCCACTGCTAAAATAGTCCATGCCTCTATTCTTCCAACCAAAGCGCATGACCTCACACTTCCCACATTGTGTTTCATGTACCACTACTTTGCCCATTTCCCTAACCAGTCCAAATCTTTTTGCAGTCTCCTTGCTTCTTCAATAGTACATGCCCCTCCACTTACCTTTGTACTATCTGCAAACTTAGCCAGAATGCCTTCAGTTCCTTCATTCAGACCATTAATGTATGAAGTGAAAAGTTGCGGTCCCAACACGTACCCTTGTGTAACACAACCACCTGATGAAGGAGCGTCGCTCCGAAAGCTAGTGTGCTTCCAATTAAACCTGTTGGACTATAACCTGGTGTTGTGTAATTTTTAACTTTGTGTAACACCAGTAGTCAAAGCTTTCCATCCTGAGAGGGGCCCTTTTATCCCCACTTTCCACTTTCTGCCAAACAGCCAGGCTTGTATCCATGCTAGAATATGGCCTATAACACCATGGACTCTTATCCCACCCAGCAGCCTCCTGTGTGGCACCTCATCAAAGGTCTTCCAGAAGTCCAGGTAGATAGCATCCATTGGCTCTCCTTGGTCTAACCTGATCATTACCTTCTCAAAGAATTCTAACAGATTTGTCAGGCATGAGCTCCCCTCGATGAAATTATGTTGACTTTGCCTTATTTTACCATGCACTCCCAAGCATTCAGAAATCTCATCCTTCACAATGGACTCCAAAACCTAACCATCAACTGGGAGAAAGTGAGCACTGCAGATGCTGGGGATCAGAGCTTAAAAACGTGTTGCTGGAAAAGCGCAGCAGGTCAGGCAGCATCAAAGGAACAGGAGAATCGACGTTTCGGGCATAATCCCTTCTTCAGGACTTATCAACTGGGGTCAGGCTAATCGACCTGTCATAATCTCTCTTTTTTTATGTGGAGGGGGCGAGGGGAAGTTACATTAGTCATGGACAATAAATGCTGTCCTAGCTAGAGAGACCTAAGGCCAACCAGCGAGCTAAAAAAGGAAATCAAGGTTTATACAGGAAAGCGAAGTTGAGGATGATTAGACCAATCACAATTTAATTAAACAACAGAGCAGACTGGATGGGCTGAATGGCCTATGTCTGCTCCTAGGTCTTATAGGTAAAAACAATGACTGGAAACCAGATTCTGGATTAGTGGTGCTGGAAGAGCACAGCAGTTCAGGCAGCATCCAAGGAGCTTCGAAATCAACGTTTCGGGCAAAAGCCCTTTATCAGGTGGAAAAGGAGATAGGCAGGTAGGACAAGTTGTCTGGACCTTCATCCCCCTCCCCCACTGTACTCTATGCTACTTTCTCCCCACCTCCACCAGCTTATCTCTCCACGCTCCAGGCTCACTGCCTTTATTCGAAGCTCCTTGTCGATTTCAAAGCTCCTGAAATGCTGTGCTCTTCCAGCACCACTAATCCAGATCCTAGGTCTTTTTTTAGATTAGATTACTTACAGTGTGGAAACAGGCCCTTCGGCCCAACAAGTCCACACCGACCCGCCGAAGCACAACCCACCCATACCCCTAATTCAAGTAATTTAGCATGGCCATTCACCTGACCTGCACATCTTTGTGACTGTGGGAGGAAACTGGAGCTCCCGGAGGAGGCCCACACAGACACGGGGAGAATGTGCAAACGCCTGAGTTGGGAATTGAACCCGGGTCTCTAGCGCTGTGAGGCAGCAGTGCTAACCACTGTGCCAACGTGCCGCCTGGCACCAGCTCTTGGGAATCACAAAGGTTTCAAGTCGCCTGTGACTTCCACAAACCGAACAGACGGCCACTGCTCACCAGCTCCTCGAAGGCACATATCTTGCGTTGCTGCTCGATGATAACATCCCGCAGCTGCTGATAAACAACACAGTATGTCTCCCCCTCCGCCATGTTTTCTGTATGGGGGGGGGGGATCGACCAATCACGAAGCTGCTTCAACCGCGGTGTCCGCAGAAATAGCCAATTGCCGCGAAGCTCAGGAAGAGCTAGTCTGATAACGAGTTTCAACAGTTTGGCGGGGATGGTGTGAGAAGTTCATGTTCGCTTTGTACCTGGCGCCAGAGTCCTTTTTACGGACTTTGGATTCGGAGGGAGGGAAGTGAATAGAGTTTGTCATATTTTGTTCAAGAAATAGAAATGCGTGAGAGAACCGTCGTGATATCAAGATGAGCTGTGGGAGTAAGGTCCGGGAGGCTCAGGTAGGCCCCGTTGTTATGGAGTGCCATGGTTACAGGTGACGGGGTGGTGACGTCACGCGCACGCGCACGCGGACTTTAGCCCGTTGGCCAGAGACGGAAGGAGACCCTCCGAGGAGGAGGTGATACAGTGTTCCTGTGAGTTTGAGCTAGAGGAGGCAGCATTGTCTCCCGACCCAGCCCCGCATCGTGAGCTTCACCGTCGGACAATAAAGCTGTAAATGTGAGTGGATCCCGGTAGCTGCTGAGTAGATAGGCCTGAGCCAGTTTGGATCTGTAGGTCTCTCTCACTGTGACCTCTCATGTTGATCTGGTGGTGGAGCATGGGTTAGCTCAGTTGGCTGGATCTCTGGTTTACAGAGCGGTCAACAGTGTGGGTTTAATTCCCATCACTGGTTTGAGGTTACCGTGAAGGACTCTCCTTCTCAATCCCTTCCCTCACCAGGTAGATCTGGTGGCCCTCAGGTTAAATCACCACCAGTCATAGAGATGTACAGCATGGAAACAGACCCTTCGGTCCATGCCGCCCAGGTATCCCAGCCCAATCTAGTCCCACCTGCCAGCACCCGGCCCATATCTCTCCAAACCCTTCCTATTCATATACCAATCCAAATGCCCCTCATAATTTTGTAAACCTCTATAAGGTCACCCCTTAGCCTCCAACGCTCCAGGGAAAACAGACCCAGCATGTTCAGCCTCCCCTTGTAGCTCAGATCCTCCAACCCTGGCAACATCCTTGTAAATCTTTCCAGTCGTTTCTTTCTCTCTCACACACACATGAGAGAGCAGCCCTTATTGTCTGGTAAGAGTATGGTGACGCAACAACAACTGCAGTTTGAACATTCAAATGGTCAGTGCTCGAACCAGCTTCTTTCTTGAAGAGCAGTATGGGCAAGATGGGCTGAATGGCCATTCCATAGACCCCTGGGCTCTGTGCCTCCCATTCACCCCCCCCCCAGCCAATCAGTTCCCCAGATACTATGTCTCTCTCCCTTGTGATGGCCCTTTGTTTTGACTCAGCAGCTATGCTGATTTTTCATTGCGGTTTATGACAGGGGTTTGGATCGATGCAGGAGTGATACCAGACTATAATTCTCAGGAAGTTGATTAAATTGCCTGGTTTCAGTTTGACAATGGCATTCATGGTCCAAATATTTTTTAAGATGCATCCAGATTCCATGGTACTGATGTACTAGTTTTGCAAGCTGAGGAGATGCACTTTCTTCATTGAGACTAATCTCTATTTTTTTAATTAATTGTAATTGTAGTGGCTTCTTTGTAGAGGGATTGTTCTTTGCAAACAATAGATCTTTCACTTGGTGTTATTGTTGAATGATCATAGCTGTCTTACTGTTCTGCTGGAGCAGAATCTGTGACTTCTTTGTCCATTCTTCCTACCAACTTTGGAGATGCTTCTTGGGCAACCAAGTTAAAGAAGCCAACAGACCAATGACCACATTGATTCTATAACTTTGGTTGCATTCTACCATGGGATTTATTTCAGCAGAATCATTAGGGTGTTAAAGCCATTTTTTTTGTGTTTTGGGTGATGTTGACTGTTGGAAAAGATTGAAAGTATTTTCTAGTCTGTTTGGAACAGGTTAATATTTCGAACTATGGAAATGATAGTAAATTTTGCATTGTAATCACTTTATCAATGAACTGATTGGAAAGTTGTTTGTTATGTGGGTTGAAGAATAGCTTTCTGCTGTCATGCAGTTTGTGAGATTAGCCCTATTGGCTTCAGCTGGTCTGTTCATCATTACAGACATATATTTCTTTGAGTATGACAATATCAGTATTATGTTGTGTGAACATTTTGAGATATTTGCAATCATGTTGGATGATTCTTGTTCCAGACCTGTTGGACATGTTGCTGAGCCGGAAGTATGAGGTAATGGAAGTTTGAGTTGCTGATCGGAAGACCAGGATCATTGTTCAATCACCAGTTTGATGGCAATTGTTATTTCTAACTTAATAGTGGACGACGTGAAGGCTACCATTTTCCAATTGTCAGTAGTATGTAGAATTTAGGGAGGGATATCCACTAAAGCTGGACATATGGTTTCACTTTTTTGAATTCCAGTCCCCAAGGTGATTGCTCCCTCTCACCATCTCCACACTCCTGTGGAACACTCACCCTGAATATTTGATTAAATTAGCCATGCCCTGAATTATTGATCAGCTAGCTGTGTTTTTAGCAGCTGCTTTGGCAGCTAGAGGATGAAGCCAGATTTTTTTTAAAAGTGGAAAAATGTAGTGCGTTTAGGATCAGGTCTACAACTGAAGAGTATTATCATGTTAGTGTTGCACTGAATCTAAAATAATGAGAAACTGAGGCAAAGTACTGCCCTCTTCTGTAAGCAGCACTGACACATACTTGGAATGTTGGCTTCAAAATCTCCAAGTTTTAGTTGAAAAGTGACTTGTGATTTTGTGAAGTGACTTTCGAAAACCAAATCGGTATAAAAACACCTTTTTTTTTGTATTTTAAATGCTGAGCAGGTTTGCTAACTTGAGCCACTCAATCAAGGCATTTGCTTTCCAAATGTCATCTGTGATATTATTTAAGGCTATATTGTTTCTGGTCGTCAAAGGAGTGATGTGACAGTACTTTTGTTACCTTCAGAAGGTGGAAGGGGATGGTATCTTTTCAATAGTTGAGAAAAATGATTATCAGATTTAGAATTTTTCTATCAGAAATGAGTTATCATTCTTTTCCCTTCGCTCTCTCCCAAGATATTTTTATGTTTTGTAATTATTTAATTTCTAGCATAAGGTATTGATGGGATGGATAAAAACCAAACTTGAATTGTTTGGGAGATTCCAACAAACTTGACTAATAGAAGTTTCTGCAATTCTTTTACACTTCAATATGTATCACTATATTTTGTCAAACTGAATTGGTTTTTTTTTCAAACTGGTATTCTTCTTTTAAAAAATGTTGCTGAACTTCATGGGGATCAGTTAGCTCAGCTGGCTTGATTGTTGGCTTACAATATAGAGTGCCACCAACAGAAGTTCAATTACTGCACAGGCTGAGGTCACTATCAAGTTCCATCATTTTCAACCTTTCCCGTCATTTGAGGTGTGATAACTTTCAGGTTAAACTCCCCACCAGTTGTCTCTCTAATGGGCAAGCGACCCTGTCGTCGTTTGTCTGTATAATGTGAAAGGGTATGCTTTGCCTGAACCTAATATTTGAATACTCCCTGCTCTCTTTCATATAAATACTGTCTTGTGGAAGTATTTCGCTTACAAATGACAGTTTTCCTCATTAGACTAGAAAGAATCTTCCCCAGAAGGTAAAAATAAATTGTCATTGTAGATTGCCTTCACAGATATTCATTGAGTTGTTTTTTCAATTGATCCTTGCTTTCTACAGTGCAAATGGAGCTGTTGTCACTAATCTCTACACTGTTTACATAGCGCTGAAAGTAAAAAGGCACGTTAGTTAATATTTAACTCTTCTTCTGAAGAAGTAGCAGTAAATCTTTGTTTTTGTATTTTGAGATGTGCAGAAAGTTACTGCTACTTCTCTCCATTAGGTCAATTTATTCCAGTTTTTCCATGGAATTAATTTTGTCAGATTATGTTAGAACAGATTGTGTGTTTATCCAGATTTAACCTCTTAAAGCATAAGTTTGATATAGCTACCAGATTAATTAGCCTGCCTTTATGGCAACACACATCATAGTTTTAGCGAGTAAGTCTAGTTACTGCATCTTAAAAATTATCCCATACTATATCTTGGGTGCGACTTGATACAGTTTGACGTATCAAAGTAAGTGGGTGGCACAGTAGCTCAGTGGTTAGCACTGCAGCCTCACAGCACCAGGATCCCAGGTTTGACTCCAACCTCTGGTGACCCTCTGTCTGTGTGGTGTTTGCACATTCTCCCCGTGTCTGTGTGGGTTTCCTCCGGGTGCTCCGGTTTCCTCCCACAGTCCGAAAATGTGCAGGTCAGGTGAATTGGCCATGCTAAATTGCTTGTAGTGTTAGGTGCATTAGACAGAGGGAAATGGGTCTGGGTGGGCTACTCTTCGGAGGGTTAGTGTGGACTTGTTGGGCAGAAGGGCCTGTTTCCACACTGTAGAGAATCTAATCTAATATGGTGACATATATACTGAAAGCTTTTAGGTTTGTAGTTGATCATTTTTTAGGGGTGAGGTTAAAGGTGAAACAGAGAAAATTTGAATGGCTGAATTAAAGTAATGGTGCTTTTAGCTGCTTTGATCCATATTGTCAAAGCTAATTGTGGAATATTTTAATATAATTGAATTCCTGGTAATCATTTGTTTTCTGTTCTGCAGGACAGGTGCTGGGTGCAGAAGCCAAGCAAAATGGCTAAGGTACGGTTTGGATTATTTTTATCTTATTCTTCTTTCATGAACAGCAAAACTGTGAATAGATACTAAAGTTAATCTGCTAGAGGAAAGGAACTTTTCATTGGAGGCAAAAGTATGTCTATATTAATCTTGTGTGCATTTCTTCAGTGGGTGTTAGAGCTGGAGAATGGCATCAGAGAATGCTCATTACGTCAATAAAGCCTTAACTGCATCCATGCTGTCATGGGGCTTCTACAAAATTGCTCATAAATGCTGAACTGGAAGAAGTTTGTGTTGTAGATCCTTGCCTACTAGGCACTTGAGATTGACTGAGTGTTATATGTTGGATTTTTAAAGTCACCAGAAGACTGGAGACTACATCCCAGTGATTGAAGACAGTGTGCAATTTACTTAGTCACTTATTTCACCATTTGTAAGCATTTCTTAAAGACTTTTTAAGCTTTGTTTCTTAGCTTTTATCTCACTTTCCTTGGTCCCTAATTTTGTTTTCCTGTTGTATGTTTTCTTTCTTCTTTAGCTTATTGACACTTTTTTATTTGGCACTGCATGACATTTTTCTCCCATGCTTGGTCCCTATTTAATAAACTTGGTGACTGTGTTAGTGCCTCTTTTTGTCTTTTATTTTTCCTTCCTTTTCTTATTTCCCTTTTTCCTTGAAAGAGCAGTCTGAAACACACTGCACTGGAAGCATATCATTGACTTGCTAGACGGTCCAGACGTGGATCAAGGAGGGCCTGAAGGTCAAAATTGTCTCTCTTGCCTTCAAATGTAGTACATTTGTTTCTCAAACTGAAGTGTTTACCTCTAAGTTAGTTCTAAGGCATTTGTCAGTGCTGTAATAATTGGCTGGTGCAGCATGTACTAATATTTTGAAAATTTATGTTCTAATTTACTTTTTTTTTCCCCTTTTGTGACCCACTCAAACAGGCACTCTGCACCAAGGCCAGGCTCGTGACTTACTTGCCAGGTGTTCATGCATTGGTTAGAAGGATTGCAACCTTTAGAACATATTCCACAGGGTCTGATGAGCCTTATATTGCAGTTATACCACCTGATCAAGGTAGGAGCAATTTTCCTCACTCATCACTTGGTAACATAGAACTTTGAATGTTGCTGAAAGAAAGAGACATTTTGTTGAAGCCTTTTATCTTCCACCATCAGGACAGATGTAAGAATACTTTTTTTTTCCCAAAGAGAACAAAAGTTTACCTTGTTTTATCTCATTGTATTTGTGAAAAGCTTGCCCAGAATTGATTGTTTGTTTGATTGTAGCAACTCATTTAATCATTTGGCCAATTCATTTGGCAGAAACAATCACAAATAAGATGGGGCATAGAGTGACATCAACTCTCTGTCAAGCAGTCTGTACATCTGTCAGCACAGTAAACCATGAGGACTGATCCTATCAAATACACCAGTAGGCAGTTCATTATTCTTTTAAGCAAGTCGAACTTAGCTACTTTTGTAATTTGCTTTTGAGTAGGACTGTGTAGTTGTGGATTGGACCTATCAATTGCTCATCCAATTTCCATATGCAGTGCTGGTGGTGGTAATGACTGCACAGACTTCTTTTAAAGCAAGTTTTTTTTTTAATTGTTAGACCTGTATAACAGTTTCAAAATTAAAATTTGCTGGAAAAACTCGGTCAGGCAGCATCTGTGGAGAGAAAGCAGAGTTAAACTTTGTGGTCCATGACCCGTCTTCATTCTGAAGAAGAGTCATGAAACTCAAAACATTAACTCTGTACTCACTCCATGAATGTTGCCTGATCGCTTAAGTTTTTCCAGCAATTCCTGATTTCAGGTAAATATTCCCTATTGCAACACCTCAGCCAAGGAGATTCAATTTGGCTTTTTTGGAATTTAACAAAAGATTTGGCATTACTTGCCAGAACTTAGAACATAGAACATAAAAGAATACAGCGCAGTACAGGCCCTTCGGCCCTCGATGTTGCGCCGATCCAAGCCCACCTAACCTACACTAGCCCACTATCCTCCATATGCCTATCCAATGCCCGCTTAAATGCCCATAATGAGGGAGAGTCCACCACTGCTACTGGCAGGGCATTCCACGAACTCACGACTCGCTGAGTGAAGAACCTACCCCTAACATCTGTCCTATATCTACCCCCCCTTAATTTAAAGCTATGCCCCCTTGTAATAGCTGATCTAAATCTAAATTTGGCGATGATCTTTGCATCCTCACTATCCACTCGACTGGTGTCAGATGATTGGAGGGTGGCAAATGTTACTCCCTTGTTCAAGAAAGGGAGTAGGGATAATCCTGGGAACTACAGAAAGATCCCTCTGCTCATCCACACTACCAAGTATCCGACCATTAGCCCAGTACCCCATCTTTTTGTTACTCTTAACATAACTTAAATTTTCCATGGCGTTGCCTTGCTTGAAAAACAAATCTGCATTTTCTTTTTTAACTTTTGCAATATAAACTGTGGTCAGATAATATAGCATGGAAAAGCACAAGTCAGACAGCATCTGAGAAGCAAGAGAATCGACATTTCAGGCGTAAACCTCTCTTGAAAGTTAGTACTCTTGCATTTGTCCTGATGCTTTCAAGACAAAAAGTTTTGACAGCATGTCTCTTTTTCAGCACATCCCTCACTCAAACTCTTCTCCCTCCTACCATTTGGCAGATGATACCGGAGCATTCGGTCTCTCTCGGCCAGACTGTGCAACAGCTTTTTCTCCTAGGCCATCAGGTTCCTTAACACTGTATGATCAGACTCTATTCCATCTGAAATTCTTCACTGCTAGAAGAATGTTTTATTAATTATCATTCTTTTATTCCACTAATTTGAACACCACTGTTGTCTGTTGTCTTGACGTCAGGAATTACTGTGCTGTCTTCCGTGTTTTGCATTTCATATGTAGGGTGACAAAGTGCATAAGATCGTGTAGTTTGTGCTGTTCATGTGGCACCTTGGTCATAGAGGAACACTGTTTCGTTTTTACTGTATCAGTGATATGTGGTAGAAATGACAAATAAAGCTACTCTTGAACAATGTTAATTTTCCTCATTGTTAACATTTGTGTTACTACTTTTAGGATAGATGAAACTCATTTGGAAGATTATTTCGAAGATATTTTTGTTTATTCTTTTAAGTGCAAACACTCATTGCAAAGCAAACTGTGCTTGCACATTATGATTTTGGGTCTTTCTATTCTAAATTATAAGGAGACACAGGAAGAACTGAACTTACTAAAGATAAGGTGGTTGTGGCAGGTGAGAACCAGATTTTTGAAATAGTTAGACAAATTTAATAATCCATGTAACATTGGTAAAGTTCATTAATTTTTTTTTGGAAATTAGTAGCTGCTATCTACTTTACCATAAATCCTTCCCTCTTTAAATATACATCTGGTTATTTGCTGAATTAATTTAAATTTTTCAGTGTTTCCCACCCTTTGCATGAGGAAGTGTACTTGGTAGACTTCACTGGCAATTGCTGCACGTCTCTATTACCCTTCAGGTGCTGGTGCTCTCCCTGCTCACACTGTAATTTGTTTCCATTTGTTTGAACACTTCATCATGGTGAATAATTTCTCAACTTAATTCTTGTGAATTCCCATCATAACCTTAAACGTCAGTTATGTAATTTTGCTGTGTCCTTTTTTAATAAACAAAATAGTTCGTTTTCTTTGTTACTTTTCTTCACATAATGTGACTCTAGGGCTCAAGAATTCAAGTTATGTGGTTTCAAAGCCAGTTAATAGTCTTCCAGCAGTCATAGAATCAAAATAAAATGTAGCAATCCAGATGGACTTCGGCCATTGCTTTATATTTGAATTAATTGACCGTTAATCCACGTCTAACAGAAATTGCTAATTTGCAACATGTACAATGATAACACCATTTGAGGCGCATACGTTCATTTAATTGAAACTGTCTCTCACATGTAACTGCATAATACAGGTTACGGAGTATCAGTTGCTTACTTAACAAACATTAATTCTATTCAGCAACTGAGGAAGCACCACAATCAAAAATCCTTCACAATCTGCTTCTTAATTTGCTTCTGATTTGCTTAATATATATTTAAATACTATTTATGAATAAATAAGTAACCAGTGCCAACAAAAATAAGTCTGTAAATAAATATTAATAACATTTTAAAGCCTCTGATTTGAACCTTTTTTCATAAATTGTTTTTGTTTCTTTTTTACTTACCCCATTTTGTGTTAAAAATTAAAGTTCTAAGTTTAAATAAATATCTTTCATTTATGCTTTTATTGCAAGGTTTACGAACTATATGGCCTGATGAAAAGATGGGACCATTTGGACCTCAGGATCAGCGGTTTCAGCTGCCGGGTAACATAGGGTTTGATTCCCATATTAATGGCATTGCTAACCAGAAGAAAATCTCAACAAACAGAACACTTCCAGATCTGCTAACTGAGCCGTTAATGACTGAGAAGCACGAATTCATTCTTGCACAGTTTGTCAATGAATTTCAGGCAAGACGATACAACATTTTATTAAATTATTGGCTGTAAATGATAGCAAATTGTCAACTTCCTGTGACTAATAATTTTAAATTTTTTGCTATTTGTTTTCTGTTTCATACTAACTTGTGATGAAATGTGTGATCAAAGCTCAAGGTATATCAAGCAATTATCATGAGATTTCGTTCCTTTTCTGAAACTGGTGACCAATTTCTTTTACCACCGTGGTATGTGGGCATCACTGAGTGGCCAGTATTTATTGCCTGTCCCTGGTTGCCCTTGAGAAGGTGGTGGTGAGCTGCCTTCCGGAACCTCTGCAGACCACCTGCTGTGGGTTGACTCATAATGCCGTTCGTGAGGGAATTCCAGAATTTTGAACATGGGACACTGAAGGAATGATGGTGATCTTCAGGGTATTCCATCGTTACTTAATCGCCTTATCCCCCAACGAGCTCAGGAATTGAATTGTGTTAAACTTTCATTATGTATGACTTCTCATTGCTGTAGGTGCTGTGGTGTGGTGACTCAAAATCTTTCACTGTATTTTCATGTAAAAGTACATGTGATAAATTTCTATTCTGTTCTGTACTTCCAAGTCAGGGTGATTGACTTGGAGGGAAGCTTGAAGATGATGGTGTTCCCATGTATCTGCTGCCTTGTCCATCTAGATGGAAATGCTCATGGGTTTGGAAGGTGCTGTCTTAAGCTCTTCGGTGAATTTCTACAGTGCGTAATGTAGATAGTATGCACTGCTGCTACTGAATGTTGATGGTGCAAAGAGTAGATGTGCCAGTCAAGTGGGTGGCTTTATCCTTGGTGGCGTCAAATTTTTGTTTTGTGTTGTTGAAACTCCACCCATCTAGGCAAGTGGGGAGTATTCCAAAGCACTCCTGACTTGATCCTTGTAGATGATGGATAGGCTTTGGGAGTCAGGAGGTGAATTACTTGCCACAGTATTCCTTGCATTTGACCTGTTCTTGCAACCATTGTTTATGTAGTGAGTCGAGTTGAGTTTATGGTCAATAAATGTTGATAGTTGGGGATTCAGTGATGATAACACCATTAACTGTCAACAGACTCTGGTTAAATTATCTCTTTATTAGTGGTGGGCATTGTCTGGCATTTGTGTGGCGTTAATGTTATTAGCTACTTGTCAGCCAAAGCCTGGATATTGTCCAAATCTTATTACGTTTGAACATAGATTAGATTAGATTCCCTATAGTGTGGAAACAGACCCTTCGGCCCAACAAGTCCATACTGACCCTCCGAAGAGCAACCCACCCAGACCCATCCTCTTACTTTACTGA
>NW_025211969.1:0-168 GCF_004010195.1 Chiloscyllium plagiosum
CAGGAGTTCTAGATGCTATAGCTGAAAATGTGTTGCTGGAAAAGGGCATGAGGTCAGGCAGCATCCAAGGAGCAGGAGAATCGAAGTTTCGGGCATAAGCCCTTCGTCAGGAATGAGGAAAGTGTGTCCAGCAGGCTAAGATAAAAGGTAGGGAGGAGGGACTTGGGG
>NW_025211969.1:1061-25000 GCF_004010195.1 Chiloscyllium plagiosum
TGGGGTGGGGGCGGAGAGGTCAGGAAGATGATTGCAGGTTAGGAAGGCGGTGCTGAGTTCAATGGATTTGACTGAGACAAGGTGGGGGGAGAGGAAATGAGGAAACTGGCCCTCACCTTGACCTCCTTCCACCTATCGCATTTCCAACGCCCCTCCCCCAAGTCCCTCCTCCCTACCTTTTATCTTAGCCTGCTGGACACACTTTCCTCATTCCTGAAGAAGGGCTTATGCCCGAAACGTCGATTCTCCTGCTCCTTGGATGCTGCCTGACCTGCTGCGCTTTTCCAGCAACACATTTTCAGCTCTGATCTCCAGCATCTGCGGTCCTCACTTTCTCCCCTTAGGTGCTATAAAATGCCTAAGTGAAAAATGAGCTGCTGTTCTTTAAGCTTGCATTGTGCTTCACTGGAACAGTGAAAGAAGTCCAGGTCATAAATATTAGCATGACAGCAAGATGCCTTATTGAAATGGCAAATAATTGCAGGGTCAGATTAATTATTATGGACAGAGCGAAGGTTTTTCACAAAGCAGTTACCCAGTCTTTGCGTGGTCTCACCAATGTAAAAGAGACTGCAGTGTGATTAGACTGAAAGAAATATAAGTATAACACTGCTCCACTTGGAAGGTTTGGGGCTTTGGAAAATGGGAAGGGAGGAGGTGAATGGGCATTGCTTGGGAAGGTTCCATGAGGAGTGAGGAAGTGTGCACCAGTGTATCACAGAGGGAATGGTCCCTGTGGAAGGCTGACAGTGGAGGAGGGAAAGAAGAGTTTGGGTGGTGGCATCCTGCTAAGTATGGCAGAAATGGTAGAGGATGATACTTTGATTGTGAAGACAAGTGGGGTAGCAAGTGAGGATGAGGGGAATCCTATCATTGTTCTGGGAAGGAGGGAAGATGTGAAGACAGATGTGCAGGAGATTGGTCAGACTCACCACATCTTGCAACATCCGTGGAGACAGAAATAGAATTAATGTTTCAAGTCAATGATCTTTCATCAACAAAAGATCATCGACCTGAAAAGTTAACAAATAAAATCTATTACAAATGCCTGACCAACAACAAATAAGATCCCTCCATAAATCTAAGTATATAACTAAATCTCTCAATTGTTCCAGTCAGTCCTCTGGATGACAGCCAGTATTTTACCACCTGAAAAATTGAGGCTCAGTTGCTCTTCCAAACTCTTTCAAGATTACAACACGGTGTCATTATAAATTTACCATCCTCAATGTTAAAACAAAAGTTTGTTCTCCTTTGTTTCCTATTTTGGTTCCTATTCCTACACAGTAACCAGAGCTCATGAGATATACAGAAATTGAGCAACAGCAACTTTCATTTAATTCCTTTACTGAAGTAAAACATCCCAAGGCCCTTTTCTAAAGTGTAATCAAACACAGAATAATAACTAACAACTTAAATATATATTTAACATTTTAGGCATAATTAGATGCCCTAACACACTTCGCAGTATATTAGTAAACAATGTATTTGACCAACCTACAAAAACTATTGCACCAGATCGCCAAGAGTTTGGTCAAAGAGAGAGGTGTTAAGAAAAGCATTAACAAAGGAAAGTGGAGACACAGAAGTGCAGGGAGAGATTTCCAGTGCTTCTGATTTAGACAACCGAAGGCATGGCCACCAGTGATGGAGGAATTATAAAGGGGAGTGCGTAAGAGACCAAATTTCGAAAAGCTCAGATATCTCAGACGGTTGTGGGGTTGAAGAAGATTACAAAGTTAGGGCGACACAAGGTCGTAGAGGAATTTGGAAACAAGGATGAAAGCAGTCATTTGTACAGACAACAAAAAATTTGCTCATTGGGAAGGATCTAAATGAATGGGAGGTGTGGAGAGATTTAAGGAGGGAATTCACTAGCTTATGATCTAAAAAGCTAAAGACACACCACAAATGAACGAGGTAGAGAGAATGGGAATGGATAGAAGGCCAGAGCTGGCAAGAGTTCTCGGAAGGCTATAAAACTCAAGGAGGTTAGAGAGAGCAGTGAAACAATAGAAGCATTTGAAAACAACAATAAGAATGTCCCCAGGTATTTGCCCGAAACATCGATTTCCCTGCTCCTCGGATGCTGCCTGAACTGCTGTGCTTTTCCAGCACCACTCTAATCCAGAATCTGGTTTCCAGCATCTGCAGTCATTGTTTTTACTTAGTTGATTTTAACAGTCAGCAAATCTAATTCAGCAAGCACAGGGATGATGTGAGAGTTAGGATATGGACAGTACTGTTTTGGACGAGCCTAAATCTGTTATGGTGAAAGACAGGAGTAAATAAAGGTGAAAGATGGGATTATGTAACTTGGAAACCACAGTCCCACCAAAGGGTCTGTTTCTGTGCTTTTTTAACTCTATAGCTTTAATTACTCCAAAACAGCTTTATCAATCTGATAATTACAGAAAATAACATATGTGAAAAAGGAACTATTCTCTGTAAACAGAACTACACAACACAGTAGTGATTGATAGTCACTTTATTATACATAATAGGCTCTGAACTATTGACATGTGATACCATGTACTGTACAGAACTAAAAATATACCATCACATGCCAAACTGGGTATGCAACATTGGCAGAAACACTACTCTATCAGCTATAAATGGAAATATAATGACTTCACAGAATAATGTTCAAATTTGGTAGGAATCACAATCACGTGTTAGATTTACTTCCGAGTTTCCAAAATAAAAACTCTCTGTTGGTCAATTCTCATTTCATTTCAGCAATTTGGCAACCATGATCCTAAATTATTCATTCCAGCCTAAAGTTTATGCATTCACAATCTATGATTCAACAACTTTTTCTCACAATAAAAACCTAATTTCCCATTATCACTCTTAGGTTTCATTAACAAGCCATGTCCTTGAGAATTAACTGCAAGGCTTTCATCTTCCACTTCAAATTCATACTTAGCCATTCCTTAACTGCTGCTCACCATAAGCACCTAGACATACTCAATACTTCGCTGTGAACGGTCTATTACTTTTAGTCATAGAGTCGTAGAGATGTAGAGTGAACAAACCCTTCAGTCCAACTTGTCCATGCTCCTCAGATACCCTAAATTAATCTAGTCCCATTTGCCAGGACTTGGTCCATATCCCTCTAAACCCTTCCTATTTACCCACTCATCTAGATACCTTTTAAATGCTATAATTGTACCAGCCTCCACCACTTGCTCTAGCATCTCATTCCATGCACAAACCACTCTCTGCATGAAAAGGTTGCCCCTTGGGTGCCTTTTAAATCGTTCCCCTCATGCTAAACCTACATCCTCTAGTTCTGGACTTTCCCACCCCAGTGCTTTCACCCACTATAGTCTTGCCTTCTTAAACTCCTTTGCTTGCTAGAGTACCAAGAATTCCTCTTTTAAAGTGCTAGATTGGTACTGATCAATAGTTATAAACACAATTAGTCGATAAATTTAGGAGAAAGTGAGGACTGCATATGCAGATGTCTTCTTCACCTGTCCATCTTCCTTCCCATCTATCTGCTCCACCCTCCCCAATAACCTATCACAGTCACCCCCCACCAGAATCTAGAGTCATAGAGATGTACAGCATGGAAACAGACCTTTCAGTCAACTTGTCCATGCCAACCAGATATCCTAAACTAATCTAGTCCCATTTGCCATCACTTGGCCCTCTAAAGTCTTCCTATTCATATATTTTTATTTTACTTTTACATTTTTTTCCCTCTCATCCTAAACCTATGCCCACTTGTTCTGCACTCCCCCACCCCAGGGAAAAGACCTTGTCTATATACTCTATCCATGCCTCTCTAACTATCACCTTCCCAGCTACCTTACTACTAGTCCCACCCTCACCTTCCTATTTATCTCTCATCTCCCTTCCCTCCCAATCACTCCTGATGAAAGGCGTCTGCCTGAAATGTCGACTCTCCTGCTCCTCAGATGCTGCCTGACTAATAAATCTAGCCAGCCAGGGAATAACACAGCATTCTAGTCTGAAAGGCGAATTCAAACATTGCAGCATATTTTTGAACTTTTATTTAATGTATGCAGTAGTTCTTACCTATGGTAAAATAAATACTTCTACATATATCCAAATTCCTGCATGATTTGCTTATGTGTCAAGATCTAGATCTCTCCCAGTGTGACCTTATTTCTACAATTGACCTACCCAAGGCTAGACCAGCATAAACAGTGACTGTTGTTCATGGGTCGTTATTCACAGAACTTTAACTGAATGCAAATTTGTTTAACTCCTATTCATAGGGTCACACAAAGAAATATCAGTCTTTCTGCAGTTCCATTCTCACATATTTAAGCAAGGACAGCATCAGAATTGGTGGTGTATTTTAGGCTGTTGCATACAGATTGCTTGCCAGATCAACATCACAAAACACAGTAGAACTCTTTGTATTGTCCTCTAATATTTCCTGGTCTGATAGATGATGTTATCCAAGATTGCTGATAGTTCATTCACAAATAAAACATGCCAATTACAAAATGCTTTCTTATACAAACCCACAGATAGTAGTAGGAGTGTGTGGGAGATAGTCCATTGTGCACACAGCATTCAACAGTCCTACACCCATTTAGAAAGGTGCCCCCTGGGGATCATTACAGACAAAAATTGGAATGTCACTGTGATAGTCATATGACACCATACCTTTCAATGTTACCTCCTGACTGGCTTATCAAACAGATGCATGAATCAACACACTCTACAGATTCCCAAAACAAATAGGTTGGATCATTTCTAGAAGATGTGTATTCCAGTACTTTCAGTTTGCAAAAACAAAAAGGTACACTATTCTCAATCTATGGTTTTGTCAATGAAAACCATTTAATCCTACATATGCTTTAGTATTTACTGTGCTACCAGGTGATAATACATTCAGTTTTATAGTGTATATACCAGAAAACCATATTTACCAAATATAAATATCTCAATTGCAAGCAATGCCCCTGCATAGGAGGAAGTGCTGGTAGCCAATTAGCAGCCAATCGCCTGAAAACCAAGCTTATTTTTAAAAGGAAAACGTACTAAACTGGATATAGCAACAAGTAGCAATGGTTCAAAAATGTTTTGCTTGAAGTTATCATTGGTGTCAGGAAACTCTATAACAATGTATTGTTTAATATAATATGAATCGACAGCATGGGAGAGCAGAGGGATGGATAGACACTGTAACATTTATACTGATGTAATGTTTTGTGGGCCTTCTGACTGAACTTCTGCCTTCAACAAAAAATACTTAAGAGATACTTCAGCAGTTTCAAGGAAGTCTGGCTCCTAGTGACCGTACTGCCATTATCAAACTTCGATCTGGATGATCCAGGTTCACACCCAAAGATTACTAGTTAATAAACGATTAGTATGAAAGGATCCCTACGTCTGGAGTTTATTTCCAGAATGGGTGTTTCCCCTCGTAGAAGCCTCGCACAACAGAACTACTTGCCTGCACAGTTGGGTGAAAATTCACAACCCCACCCACCCCGCAAACACGCACACAGACAGAGACAGACAGACCAGCACCACCCTGCCTGTATGTTAGTGGTTTAGGGACACGCGTGAATTCTCTCTGGTGACTGAAACAAGTAAACCTTCTCACAGTCACAGAGCAGGTTAGTTAGCGAGAGTGACAACCCTCTGGAGTTGGGTCACTGGCGAGATTTTTGGGTTTTGAACCGAATGAAGCCCCGGCGTGCGTTGACGATATTTCTGCTCGAATAAACATCTGCACTCAAAGCAGACGATTCTCTCTCTCTCTGCCCCTCAAAATATTCTAAGTTTACTTCCTCCAACCATCCGTCCGCCTCCACCCCAACTCCGAACTCGGTGAATTTTGTAAGGAAAAGATGTGAGCACACAATAGGTCGAGTTAAGTGTAACGGAGGAGAAGGCAGCAGCTGACCCTGCACACTCAGGGACACTGCACAATGTGTGCACACACAACTTCTACAATGGTCGCTGCCGAGTTCCGCCAAGTGGGAAACGGCCTTACGCCTTTCGGATCGAGAGAAGGAGGGATGGGGGAAACAAAACTTAAAAGGTATTTTGGGACCAGCCTAACAGACTCGACGCTTCGGGCCCTCCTGCAAATAGGGACAGCCAACAACAAAGTAAAACCAGACAACAGGGAACAAACGGCGGCTTTAACCCTTTCCCGGTGCACCCACCGCACTCACTCTTTCACCGATCGCTGTCCCTTTAAAGGTCGAGGGAGCCGGGCGAAGACTCGGCGCCGATCCCCGCGGCCGTGTTGGAAATCCGAAGGTTAGCCAACTCTCTCAAGTTGACCTCCGCCATAACTAAGCGAGAAACTTGTCGCCCGCTGACATCATCATATTCCCCCACTTGCACACTGATTCCCACACTCTGGCCAACCGCTGCGATCACAGGCTCTGTTCACATCGCAGCCCTGCGTGCAGGATGCCGGGAGAGCTAGGATATTCGCGATTCCAACCTCGGAGAATGGTCAGCCTCTCAAACCATTTGAGAGAGCCTGCAAACTCGCCTCCCCCACCCCGCTGCATGGAAGCTAAATACCTGCTCCGGCACACATACACAACGCACTGCATCTAGCTTATCTAAAAGCCACAATCGGTTCACTGGCTCTGGGAAAGATGCATTGTTTTTCGTGAGAGAAGCACAATTACCAAAAAGTTCCCCAGCTCCTTGGAGAGGGGCACAGAATAATAAGTCTACCTCACGCGGAAGACAAAAGGGAATTTAGAACTGAATCAGAGTATGAGTCAGAGGAAGATGTAGTATTTGGTAAATTGATTGCAAAGTAAATTAAAGTTTTCTCTCTGTTGCTCCAGAGTTGAGAAATGAGTGTTTGGAAGACGCCAGGCAGTTGAAATAAGATATTGGATTTACAGCCATCATCAGCATGTTGCCAGGCTATAGGGGACGGTGCTCTGCAAATAGCAAGTGAAATTCCACCGAGGTCATTTGACCATTCCATCCCGTTAGCTTTTTACCTCGACAGCTTTGGAAATGAGTGTTTGTCTTGTCGCGGTGCCAAATCAACCCACTCTCTCTCACACAAAAAAAACATTTATAACATCATTCTGTTCGTCTATGATTTGTCCAGAGAGTCCAACTGGAGAGATGAACACGCGAAAGACAACGTATAAATGAAATACAGCATGTGCTGAAAATCTGAAATACGAACAGAACATGCTGCAGAAACACTCAAGTCAGTCAGTGTTGGTGGAGAGGGCAGAAATAATCAACCTTTCATTTATAATCAGCCCTGAGCCACTGAGTGTTCACAGTATTTTCCACTTTTTTAAAGTGAATTTGACATCTTGTGATAGGTGCCTTGGTGCATCACACTGTTCACTTTGGCGTCAGGTATAGAACTCATACCTGTTGAATATTTCTTATATTTTCTGTTTCTACTTCAGATTTATAGCATCTGCAGCATTTTTTGCAGTTATATAAAACAAATCTCCTCAAGTAATTTTGACAACCCCCAAAATTTTCAGGCAACACTTCAAATTTCTTACCTAAATATGCATTTAAAAATCCTCCATTGCACAGAATATTAGTCAATTCGTTGTGGTATTCTACTAAATCAGTCTAGATCAAATATAGTCTTCAAATTAAGAGGCAATAATTGAACTGAGCCTACTAATGAAAGATTGAGATCTGATAGATTTAGGCTCAGGCAAAGATGAGGGGTGACTTGGAAGACTGAGTTTAAGAGGAAGACTGGATAGTGGGACATGTTGGTGAGGACCCAGCATTTCCCACAAAGCCAGGAGCTTCAGCCACAATCTGATCAGTGAAGTGTCACCAATAGAGGAGCAGCTAGTAAAGGATTATGTGAAAACTGTGAATAGAGAGTGAGATTTATTTTCAATCACAATAAAGAGGAAACTCATTATACTCTATCTGCCAGACATCGATCTTCAACTTCCATACGTTTTCTTCAGACAATATATTCCTACCTATAATGGAGAGAGAGATTTATTTTCAATCACAATAAAGAGGGAACTCATTATACTCTATCTGCCAGACATCGATCTTCAACTTCCATACGTTTTCTTCAGACAATATATTCCTACCTATAATGGGATTCAAACTTTTCTCTCTTCAACTAAATCATTGATGCAAGTTATAAAAAAATTGAGTTCACAACATAGACCCCTGCAGGACTCCACACATCCCATCCAATCACACAATGTCCTATTTATGCATACTATCTATTTTCTGTCAGCCAGTTAGTTTTCTATCAATGCAATGTGTTACCCGTTACACCACGATAGCTTTTATTTTCTGCAAATTACTATTTATGTGGCATCTTATCAAATTTCATCTGGAAACCCAATTATAACTCATCTACATGTAACTCCTTCAAAGAACCCGAATAAATTTGTTAAACATGATTTCTCTTTAGTTAAATGATATTGGCTCTTACTGACTACTTTATGTCTTTCTAAGGTATAATCCCTTTAATGATTCCAACGCCTTCCAGATAATAGATGTCATTTTAATTGGCCTATAGTTACCCACATACAGCTTACCTCCTTCTTGAATAGAAGGATTATATTTGCTACTTTGAAGAGATGTTATGAAGTAAATTATGTGTTAATGTGACAATTAATTTTTTTCCACAGAATCCCTACAGTGTTTGAACAGGCCCTTCAGCCCAAAATGTCCTCACCAATCCTCCGAAGAGTAACCCACCCGTATCCATTCCCCTACTACTCAACATTTACCCCAGACTAATGCACCTAACCCTACATAGCCCTGAACACTATGGGTAAATTAGTATGGCCAATTTACCTAACCTGCATATCTTTGGATTGTGAGAGAAAACCAGAGCACCCAGAGGAAACCCACACGGACATGGGGAGAATGTGCAAATTCCACACAGTCACCTGAGGTGGGAATCAAACCTGGGTCCCTGGCGCCGAGAGGCAACAGTGAGCCACCGTGCCACCCCAATGGTACAACCCCAGTGACTGACAGTTACTGATTCAAGATTTATCAAACTGGTTACACCCCTATTATACTTTTCAATCCTGGACTGATCTTTCAACCGATGTTCCTTCTGTCAGAAAGACACCTACTTGCAACTCCATAATGTGCTCCATAAATTTACTGGTTAAGTCCAAAAATAAATTACTGCCAAAACTCTTGTCCACACCACTATCACCTTCAGATTCAATACTTCAAAGTTTTCCTAGGTCTCAATGCTGTTTTCATCCTCTGTTTAAAAAGAGATCAGTGCGAATTTAAGTTAATATCATGACATTGCTGTAAAGATATGCTGACTTAGCATTTTTAAATGTCACCATCCTCGCAACAAGTTTAAAGTTAAATATGATTAAAAGCAGAATCGCCTTAACCCAAGTGTACATTATAATATATAATTACATGCTTGTTATAAAAACCTTAGTGCTGGAAAGTGTAGATTTAGTGTATCTTTGGCAGTACAGATGTGATGGGCCAAAATTGTCACTTAAGAGAAAGCTACTGAGTCAGTATCCATTGTTAATAGTGTATAAATAGACTCAGAGAGAGGTACAGCATAGAAACAGACCCTCCGGTTCAATTCGTCCATGCCAATCAGATATCCCAACCCAATCTAGTCCTACCTGCCAGCACCCAGCCCAAACCTTTCCTATTCATATACCCATCCAGATGCCTTTTAAATGTTGCAATTTTACTAGCCTCCATCACTTCCTCTGGCAGCTCATTCCATATACGTACCACCCTCTGCGTGAAAAAGTTGCCCCTTAGGTCTCTTTTATATCTTTCCCCTCTCAACCTAAACCTATGCCCTCTAGTTTTGGACTCCCCCACCCCAGGGAAAAGACTTTATCTATTTATCCTATCCATGCCCCTCATGATTTTATAAATCTCTATAAGGTCACCCCTCAGCCTCCGACGCTGCAGGGAAAACAGCCCTAGCCAATTCACCCTCTCCCTATAGCTCAAATCCTTCAAACCTGGCAATGTCCTTGTAAATGTTTTCTGAACACTTTCAAGTTTCACAACATTTTTTCGATAGGAAGGAGACCATAACTGCACGCAATATTCCAATAGTGGCCTAACCAATGTCTTGTACAGCCGCAACATGACTCCCACCTCCTGTACTCAATACTCTGATCAATAAAAGAAAGTATACCAAATGCTTTCTTCACTATCCTACCTGCGACTCCACTTTCAAGAAGCTATGAACCTGCACTCCCAAGGTCTCTTTGTTCAGCAAAACTCCCTAGGACCTTACCATTAAGTGTATAAGTCCTACTAGGATTTGCTTATCCAAAATGCAGCACCTCACATTTATCTAAATGGAGGAGGCTTAAGAATCTTGCAGCAATCATCTTCTGACTCACTTAAGGGAAGAGTGTCCACCACCTCCAAGGCACAATACAGGGCTGCAATAGAATACTCCTTACTTACCTGGGAAAATGCAGCTCCCAAAACACTCAAGAAGGTTGACACCATCCAGGACAAGGCATCCTGCTTTAGTAGTGCCACACTCATAACTATTCACTTCCTCCACCACCAATGCTCAGTATAAGTTGCACTACAGTAGCTCACCTCGGCTCCATAGATAACAGTTTCCAAACCCACAAATACTACCATCTAGAAGGGCATGGACACACCACCACGTTCTGTTCCAAGTCAAGATGGTGAGTGGCTTGGAAATATATTGCCAATTCTTGAATCTCACTGGGCCAAAACCCTGAAACTGCCTCCATGATAGCATTGTGGATATACAATGAAATGCATCAGTTCAAGAAGCCAACTCATTACCACATTCTCAAAAGGAATTACAGATAGGCAATCAGCATTAGCCCAGCCGGCAATATTCACATCCAATGAATGAACAAAAAATAGCTTTATGATCCTTCTAATGAATGCACAATTGCCAATAGTGGAGTGATTAAAATTTTTAAGTGCTCAAGAGATAAGTGTTGCAATATTGTCTACCTTGGAGAACTGGAGGAGATTACAGAGCTAGAGAGGAATGAAATGAAGAAGGGATTCAAAAACAAAGATAAGAATTTTAAAATTAGAAACCAATGTGGGCTAGCATGCACAAAGGTTATGGTTGAATCAAACTTGGTGCATGTTAGGACATGAACATTTTCAAGAAGGAATTAAATACATTCTTAGGATTAAAGGGATCAAATGGTATGAGGAGGAAGAGACAGCAAGGTACTGAGTTGGCTGATTAGACATAATCATGTTGAAGCTCTGAATGATCTACCCCGGCTCCTATTTTCTATGTTTCTATCTATGTTTTGGATGAGTTCAAGTATTTTGGAGTGTATGAAGTAGATAGCTGGTCTGGTGAGAGTTGGAATAGCCAAGTTAAGACCTGGGTGAGGCATTCATTGGCAAAATGGAGTCAGGAGCCAAACAATGGTACAGAAGTGGAAATAGACAGTCTTCATAATGCTATGCATAAATGATCATCTCAAATATGCCAGGAAGAGGGATGGAGTTGTTGCTAGGTAGTAGATAATAATCTTCCTCCTAGGAAGATGTTGGAATGACACTGCAGAGGGCAATATGGTTAATTGTGTCAAAGGCCACAGAAAGATTGAGAAGGGTAATGAGACACTGTTTACCATTGATGTAGTCATATAGAATGCCATTTCTAATTTTGCTGTGAAGTATTTGCGTACAATAGCAGGGCCCAACCTACTTGGAGGGATTCAGACATGGACTCAAACAAGATGCTTTAATAGGAATTTCAGGATTATGGTGTTAGTAGAAGGAAATTGAAAGCTAACTATATCTTGAGTTACCTCAAAATGATCACTGTTCATGGAAGGATTAGGTTAAAATGGACTGCACTGCCATCTAGTGCAACAAATGTAACATGGCTGAAATGATCGAATAAATGGATGATTCCCAATTTCATAGGCAGGAGTAATACTGGTGTGCTATTAAGGTTAAATGGGAAATATGAATTGTGTATTTAACTCTTTAACATAGACTTAATTCATTGGTTTTATAAGCTTGTCAGATTTTTAATGTCATAATGGTATAATTTGAATTATTCTTCATGGCAATGGATTTGTTCTGAGTTGCACAGTGGCTAGCACAACTGCTTCGCAGTGCTAGGAACCCAGGTTTGATTCCAGCCTTGGGCGACTGTCTGTGGGGAGTTTGCACATTTTTCTCGTGTCTGCGTGGGTTTCCTCTGGGTGCTCCAGTTTCCTCCCACAATCCAAAAGATGTGCAGGTTAGGTGAATTGGCCATGCTAAGTTGCCCATAGTGTTCAGGGATGTGTAGATTAGATGCATTGGTACTCATTACTTTAGATTAGATTACAGTGTGGAAACAGGCCCTTCGGGCCAACAAGTCCACACCGACCCACCAAAGCGCAAACAACCCGTACCCCTACATTTACCCCTTACCTAACACTACGGACAATTTAGCATAGCCAATTCACCTAACCTGCACATCTTTGGACTGTGGGATGAAACCGGAGCACCCGGAGGAAACCCACACAGACACGGGGAGAATGTGTAAACTCCACACAGTCAGTCGCCCAAGGCTGGAATTGAACCCGGGTCTCTGGTGCTGTGAGGCAGCAGTGCTAACCACTGTGCCGCCGTGCCATGGTCTGAGGAAATGTTGAGTAATAGGGTAGGGGAATGGGTCTGGGTGAAATACTCTGAGGGTTGGTGTGGACTTGTTGGGCCAAATGGCCTGTTTCCACACTGTCGGGTTCTATTCTGAATGAACTAAAATTGGCAGCGTGGATACCTTTAATAGGACATGTTGTCCACCGTTCTGATGCAAATTAATTAAGTTATGGGATTCATGTCGTAACATCAGATCACAATTAACCAGTTTTTATAGTTGTAACCATCAGCAAAATTGTCTGCGTTCACCTTTTAAAGTAATAGTTATTTCTGCTATCTGTACATTAGCAGGTAAACATAGAAATTCAGATGTTGCTGTCACTATTGCTCTGACCCTCCACAGATGTGTGCCATTGAAATTTCCACAGATTGAAATCTTTATAAATCATTCCACTAAATTAAAACTTCTATTTTTATGCCTCACTGTACGAACTCTTAGAAAGGTTATGCCTTGTTGAATGAGCTACAGCTGTATTTTTAATGATGTATGTCATCATGATTGTTGCTCAATAAGCGCTCAAACCCTGAAAAAAATTTCTACATCAAATATTTAAAAGATAGAAAAACTTAACATTGTAAAAATTAATTTTTAAAACAAATTGCCATGATATTTTTTATTTGATTTGATTTATTATTATCACATGTACTGAGATATAGTGAAAATGACTCTAAAAGTATTGTTTTGCATGCTAACCAGACAAATCATACCTTATATAAGTACATCAGGGTAATAGAATAGGATGCAGAATGTAGTATTACAGCTACATAGAATGTGCAGAGAACGATAACTCTAAGACATGAGATGTCCGTTCATAAGTCTGATAACAGTCCACTGGAGAAGAAGCTGTTCTTGAATCTGTTGGAACATGTTTTCAAACTTTTGTACCTTCTGCCCAATGGATGAGGGTGAAAGAGAGTATAGCCAGAGTGGGAATGATCCTTGATAATGTTAGCTGCTTTCCCGAGGCAGAGGAGAGTGTATACTTAGTCAATGGAAGGCTGGTTTTCATGATGGACTGGGTTATGTTTATAACTCTCTGTAATTTCTTGCAGTCTTGGAATGTTAGGCATAGCAGTTGCCAAACCAAGCTGTGATGCATCCGGCAAGGATGCCAACTATGGTGCATCTATAAAAATTGGTAAAAGTCTTTGTGGACATGCCAAATTTCCTTAACTTTCTCATGAAGTAGAAGTGTTGGTGTGCTTTCTTGACAGCAGTGTCAACATGGATGGACCAGGATAGATCATTGGTGATATTTACACTTTAAAGCGCTCGACCAACTCCACCTCAGCACCACTGACACAGAAAAGGGAGTGTCCTCCACTCTGCTTCTTTCAGTCAATAACCAGCTCCTTTGTTTTGTTAACAAAGGTTATTCTTCATGGCAATGGATATGTTCTGAGTGGCACAGTGGCTAGCACAACTGTGAGATTGTTGTCTTTATACCATTGCACTGAGCTGTGTCTATCTGTTTTGTTGTTTGAGATCTAACCCACTACAGTAGTATCATCAGCAAATTTGTAAATGGAGTTAGAGCTGAATTTGACCACATAGTCATGAGTGTATAAGGAGTACAGTAAGGAACTGAGCCTTGCGGGCACCCTTATTGAGGATTAGTATGTGGAGGTATTTTCGCCTATCCTTGCTGACGGTATATGGTTCTTTCAGCCCCCATCTTAACCTATATGTATGTCACAATTTTCATTTTGCTTTTTAGAGTTATTAAAAGTGTAGGATAATTTTACTTCCTGGTATACTCTGACTGAGAACACTTCAATATGATCAGTTGCATTGCCTGTTTGATGAAATAATGTTACTGGTCACTGGAGATTCCTGTAATTTGCTCCCGAATCAAATTACAATGAAGATTATGTCCACAATGGACTGTGAACTGTGACGAGGATGCAGAGATCCTTCAGCATGATCTGAACAGGTTGAGTGAGGGGGCTAATAAATAGCAAATGCTGTATAATTTGGATAAATGTGAGGTTGTTCAGTTTGGAAGCAAAAACAAGAAGGCAGTTTACTAACTGAATGGCTGTAAATTGGGAGAGTGGAGTGTGTAATGAGGCCTGGATATCCTTGTGCACAATTGCTGAAGGAAGGTATGCAGGTACATCAGGCAGTAAAGAAGGCGAATGGTACGTTGGCCTTCTTTGTGAGAGGTTTCGAGTACAGGGATGTGTTGTTGCAGTTATACAGGGCCTTGGTGAGGCCACACCTAGAATATTGTGTGCAGTTTTGATCTCCTTTTCTGAAGAAGGATACTCTTGCCCTTGAGTGAATGCAGCAAAGATTTACCAGGCTGATTCCAGGATGGCGGAACTGAGATTGACTAGGTTTGGATTGTTTTTGCTGGGGTTCAGAAGAAGCGGAGGGGGGGGGGGTCGGAATCTCATAGAGAATTATAAAATTCTAACAGAACCAGACAGGGTAGATGCAGGGAGATGTCCCCAATGGGTGTGTTCAGAAACAGGGGTCACAGTCTGAGGATTCTGGACAGACCATTTAGAACAAAGATGAGAAGATATTTCTTCACCCAAAGAATGATGAGCCTGTGGAATTTACTACCACAGGAAGTAGTTGATGCCAAAACAATTAATGTATTCAAGAGGCAGCTAGATATAGTATTTGGGGCAAATGGGATCAAAGGTTATGGGGAGAAAGCAGCATTAGACTATTGAGTTGGACGATCAGCCATGATTGTGATGAATGGCAGAGCAGGCTTGAAGAGCCAAATGGCCTCCTCCTGCTCCTATCACCTTCTTCTATGTAAGTCCCATCTCGCGATTTTAGTGGGCACCTTTCTTTGATGTCAATGACAAACGTTATCACCAACTCACTGTCACTGACTGCAAAATCCATCTATTAAGATTTCAACTTAAACACATTTATTGGCTCTTTTCTAGACATCCAAGAATTAATGTTGGTTTCAGGGAGGCAAACTCAACAAAATAGTAGATATTCCCTTCTTATGTTTATATAGAATGGAATATAGTTTTCTTTACCATTGCTGCTTTCTGAGGAAGGTCTGCTATTGGGCTCCCTGGGGCCAAATATAGTCTAAAACCTTCTGGTGATAAGTTGAATCCTGCCCTATTGATTTATCTGGTTAGTCAATCATTAAGAGGACTCTAAAGTACTTTGTAGACACTTATCATTTAAATATTGGACTACTGAACCTACAACTAATCCATTTCAGGGTTAACCAACCTTTCTGCATGGGGTGGGCAATCAATTTCAGTATTTCTCTCATTTAGGAGGGAATGGTGATGGATTTTCAGAGATAAAACATTTGGTACAAAAGTAACCCATTTCCAAAGTAATAAAATAATAATTATAATAAACACAATCAGTAAAAATGAACATTTAAAAGTGCCAAGGAGCTGAGCTGACTAATAAAACTGTTTTTTGCCATTTCAGCTAAGAAGCAGAGTTATAGAGAGGCAGACTAGGCCCCAAGCTCTGATTACTAGGGAATGTGGAAGAAACGAGGATTGAGCTAAATGGATTTTCACTAACCCTAACTTCCTGTTCATCTCTGGTGACACACACTGAGTTAGACTTTGGTGAATTTATTTGAAAGTGGAGGTTGGAATCAAGTCAACTTTCAAGTTGCATTTTCCTCCTTTCCCAAATGCTTTGTGGAAACATTTTTGGGAGGAGGAGGAAGAGAAGAAGGATATGTGTGGCCATATGTGGACTTAGTTCCTTTGATACCATGCAAAACATTGAGCAGCAAAGTTTCACCACCACTCTGGTTCATTTCAATCTCTATGACTCAGGTAATGTCTCACAGGGGTCAAAAATGAATTCCACAGTCATTTGCAAGGAATTCAATACTTCTATGATTTCAAATTTTCAAAGTTAGCTGAGTTTGAACAGGGTTAACACTGTTCATACTCCTGTACATCATTGTCTGCCTCCATCTTGTTTCCCCTCTCTCACCTGCTTGCAGCATCTCTGTCCATCTCCTTTGCAGCTGTCCTCTCTTCATTCCTCTTGCAGCCTTCCCATCCTCCCTCCCAGAGTAGAGTACGTGGTGATGGAAAAGCACAGCAGGTTAGGCAGCATCCAAGGTGAGGGAGAATCGGCATTTCGGGCATAAGCCCTTCATCAGGAATGAGGCTTGTGGGCCGGGGGCTGAGATATAAATAGGAGGGGGGGGGCGGTTTATCTTTCACCTGCTGTGCTTTTCCAGCACCACACTCTCAACTTTGATCTTCAACAACTGCAGTCCTCACTTCTCCATTCTCCCTCCCATCCCTCTTGAAGTTTCCTCTTCTTCCCACACCCCTCTCGTACCATCCGCATCTTCCCTCTCCAAACCTCTTTTAAACATCCACCCACTGCCCCAAGTAGACAGCCTCAATTATGGCCCAGCAAAGATCATGGTACATGGCAAATCCCCAAGATCCTTGTCCAAGCAAAAGTCTCAAAATCCAACCCCCAGCCTAAGGCAGCTCTAGCTCCCCCAGCAAAACCCTCACTGCCTACACTACTTTTCTAAATGCTTCCTACTCCTCTGATCATAGGTTATTAAAAGGATCATTAACGAACAGAGGAGAACCAGCCTGTGATTGGAGGAACACTCCAAAGAGATTTTCTCCATTCTGCTTAAATGGGTAACTTGTCTCTGACTGGTCATCCTGCTGATTGAATTCTCCTGGGCATTGGGGGGGGGGTGACCCTGTGTTTTTTAATCCAGAGACCCAAACTTGAAGGTACTTCTTAAAAATGTACTTCACCAGAGCATCTTTTTTTCCATTTGGTGTTGTTTTCATTCTATTGTCTCTATGGAGGGGTATATGGCTGAGAATTCAAATACATGTCCTGCCAATCTCAGTAATCTCTGTCGCAAGGTCCTACAGACATTTCTGATCAATCCTGTGTAGCATCAAAGTGATGCCCTGGATTTTATGTCAAAATGAATATGTCCAAATTGCATGACAAGAGTATATAGGAAGAAAATATTCCATTGATGAAAGGGTTAAGAAAGGATACCAATTTAAAGTGACTGGCAAAAAAACCAGAAATGACACATGAATTTTATTTTTACCCAGGGAGTGGTTGGGATTTGTAATACTCTGCTTGACAGTGTGGTGGAGGTAGATTCACTCATGGCTCTCAAATAGGGAATTGGATGATCACCTGAGAAGATTTTCAGGACTATGGTGTGAAGGCAGGATCTGGGAGGAAGTGAGCTGTTTTTGCAGGAAATTGGCATAGGTATGATAGACCCAATGACCTTCTTCTGCACCACTCCATGATTGTGAAGCTACCAATGAGAGCATGCATTGCACTATTAGTCTATGCAGCCTGAAAAGAGATCAACTAAGCACTTAAAAGAATTTTGTGAGGTTCAGAAGAAGCGAAATATTCTCAGTCATGAACTGTCATGCTAACTCCAAGATAGTCTCCCAAAGATGCAACTTATGGTTAACCCTCACACATGGCCAACACCACCAGCCCTATGCCAAAGCAGCAAGACATTTAACATTGATACAGTGCTCACAAATGGATTGTCTTTATCAAGTCAAAACAGTTTCAGCCTTTACAAGAACTTCAACTGGCAATGTAAGAATCACTACCCGTCCCAAGTTGTGAATATCTATTATATCTTCAATGATTCTCTGCTTCTGCTGCAGTAGCAAAAATGTCAAGGTCATGCTCACACATTGCAGGTTAGTATTGAAGAAACAAATAAGCCTTAAAATCAACCGATTCAACATGCAGATTCCTGCTTTGCTCAGCTCAGAAATAACACAGTAGCTGCCAAAGAATCTGTGCCATCTCCAACCCGAAAATCATTGAAGAAATGTTGGCTCTAACAATGAGTGTTAGGATCGCATTTAACCATGAACTCTTCTTTTTCTGAATTTCTGAAAGCTGTTAAATGAGAAGAGTAAATCAAAACCTTACCAGAAGATACAGGAGAGAGGCCAAAGATGAAGAGGAAATGAATGATCTGGGTGAGACTGAGGACCAGTCGCTGAGCAGACTGGCTACAGCTGATGTTTGGAAAGCATTACTCACACCATAAATCAATGATCATCCAGACTGCCAGAGACAATTCCTACAATGGAAAACTGTGCTCATACTCTAAGGTAGCAAAAACTCTGCAAATGCACATGACAAGCATTTTTGTTATATAGAAGTGATTAAAATAGGTTTTGTTTAGTTTAAACATTTCAATCAATGTTTACACTGACATCTGGAAGCTACTTTTTTCAATTATACACTTCCACCGTATTAGGAATTTTGCACAATATTTATTGTTAAAGTTTCTGTGTGCTGTATTTGTTAATCCAGTATTTTTTAGAAAAGGAAGAAATTCTACTCTGGAGTTGGACAAGATACAACAGGATTTGACAAGAAATGCCAGAATATTTAGGTAATGAGGTTATCTCACTGAAGTATTCCTCCATGTGTCAAACTGAGACATCCACAACCACATCTTTGATGTCTGGCCCATGAAATAACAGAATCCCAGTTATTGCTGTTCCCTGGGACTGCCATGTAGAAGACAGTGGTAGGCACAGGCAAGTGATTGGAAGCTTGGCGGTACAGGAACTGAAAAAAATAGGGGAGGGTGTGTCAGGGACATGTAAATAAAGGGTGACTTAGTGATGGCATACCGGCCTCTGTGGAGTTATTTCAGTGTCCATGTCAAAACAACTCTTTAATACAATCCAACTGGTGGAAAAAATTAAGAATTAGATATCCTTGGGAGCAGGCAGTAAATCCTTCTGACAGTTCCAATTATGTACACTTTTGCAGTCTGCCAGCATTTTGCCATTGGTGAATGTGGACACTGCCAGCCCTGAGGGATTATCAGAGACAAAGGCTCAATGACCCATTGATGAAGCTGTGAATACAAAAGGTCACATTGTGGCTAAATCTGATCCAGCAGAGGGGTTTCTGCCTCCATCCCTAAAGTGAGATTTTTTTTGTAATTTATGCACTGCTACAAAGCCCAGCAAGTATAGCTCCACTAAGTTGGCAGGTTGCCAACCTTCAATTAGACCAATCAAGTCAAGAATGGTGGAAGTGGTCAGTTAGGAGGCTGCCTCAGAAAATTGGTAAGCCATTCACTCTGCTGGCAAGGATGAGCTTAGATGCATATTTAATTCTAATGTCAAGCTCTTGAAGACCATGGCAAAATCTAGCCCTTATGACCTGTTGCATATTTTTAAAAATGACAAAAATCAGAACATTTTCCACATTTCAGCACTGAGAATATAGAAAGTACATTCATTTACAGTCGAAAATGATTTAGGATAGTGACTAAGGCACTTTAACCAATTTTTGATCTTTGATTATAGGATTATAGAACATCACTATAAACATCAATGACACTTGATACCGAATTGAACTGAGAGAGATCTGTTCTTTTTCGGGTCTCTTTAAGAGCTTGAAGCTTTGGGAGTGAAAAAGTACTTTAGATGACATCGGCATAATAAAAAGCAGTTTACAACCAATGGAATCTTTTGAAGCGTGGTCATGGTTGGACTATTGTAAAATTTAATATGTACATGTTCTAAAATCCAACAATGAAAATGCTGTAACCATCTGCTTTTAACATTGTGATGAGTTTTTTCAATTACTTTTTCATAAATCTGAAATTTGACATGTCCTTGATAATATCCTTTCCATTATCACTACCATTTTAAAGCGGTATACTTGAAAACAAATAAAAACAAAATGTACTGGATTAACTCAATGTCTGCAGCATCTATGGAGAGAGAAACAGATTTAACATTTCAAATTCAGCATGACTTCTTCAGAATTCCATTCAATGTGCTCAAATGATGTAATTTAATATTAGTTTATCATGCATTACAATTAAATATGTAATTCAGAATTGAATGTAAAGATCATACCAAATAAGATTTATTTTGAAGCACTGAAAGGTATTTTCTACCTATTGACTGGTTTATGTAAACTTACAGTAATCACATTTTGTGACACTTAAATTTTCTTTTCAAATGATAACAAATACCATATTGCTGGTGGCATCCCACTAATAGAGTATGAATTTATATTGTTTATGAATACATTTAGTCACCTATTAAGTGTAAAGGATGAAAACTTTAGATTCTGCTTTAGCAGTGTAAAGAATTGTATAAATGAAATACTAATATGAGATACTGTAGTGCAAGGATCAAAGTCTTGCATTAATTTGACGTCTGAAGGTAAAACTGAAGAATATGACAAACCTCTGCAGTATGTGTGAAATATTGACAACTTGTCATTTAATTCAAAGCAATTTAATGTGTGAAGGACTTTAAAACATTCTTAGGGACACTATATAAATGGAAGTTGTTGTTGGCAGATCAAATTGTCTGCAATCTCACAAGAACATAAAAAGTGCCAGGGCACAATTCCAAGAAGAAAAAGTAAGGTCTTCTGATGTCAAAAACAATATGTCTCTCAACAAATATTACAAAAACAGGTTATTGATTATTTCTCCCATTACTGTTTTTTTGGAAAATTAGCAAATTAGTTGAATTTAGCAAACAATTCTAATTGGCATAATGTCACAAAAGATAAACAAACAAACTAATTAACAACATCTGTGAGACACAGAGGAAACCCAGGGGAGACAATTATCAAATGGAATAAAACAGCAGGCCTTAAGATATTTTGGGTTGTGGAAGAAGATAACTCTTATTCTTGATCCCACAAAAATCATCATAAAAGTTGGTAGATTTGAATCAAATCACTTCTATATGACAAATGTGTTGTTTTAAAACTTGAACAAGATGCTATTAACCTGGATTATTGATTGAACTCATTGATAGATCTGCCACTTAATTCCACTAAACACCAAAGATCCTTGAAAACATCTTCCAAACCCACAGAGGTCCTTCAGAACCAACAGAGAACTGAATTTCCCAAGAACCTTCTCTGATTCCCATGTTGACATTTCTTGACATATCTCTTGATTATCACATTGGGTGAGATAGAAAGTTTATTAATAAGGATTTGGAATGTGAGCATAAGAGGTACAGTTAGTAAGTTTGTAGATGACACCAAAATTGGAGGTGTAGTGGACAGCGAAGAAGGTTACCTCAGATTACAACAGAATCTTGATCAGATGGGCTAATGGGCTGAGAAGTGGCAGATGGAATTTAATTCAGATAAATGTGAGGTGCTGCATTTTGGAAAAGCAAATCTTAGCAGGACTTATACACTTAATGGTAAGGTCCTAGGGAGTGTTGTTGAACAAAGAGACCTTGGAGTGCAGAAATATAGCTCCTTGAAAGTGGAGTCGCAGGTAAATAGGATAGTGACGAAGGCATTTGGTATGCTTTCCTTTATCGGCCAGAGTATTGACTACAGAGTTGGGAGGTTATGTTGCGGCTGTACAGGACATTGGTTAGGCCACTGTTGGACTATTGCATGCAATTCTGATCTCCTTCCTATCGGAAAGATGTTGTGAAACTTGAAAGGGTTCAGAAAAGATTTACAAGGATGTTGCCAGGGTTGGAGGATTTGAGTTATAGGGAGAGGCTGAACAGGCGGGGCTGTTTTCCCTCGAGCGTCAGAGGCTGAAGGGTGACCTTATAGGGGTTTTCAAAATTATGAGGAGAATGGATATGGTAAATAGACAAAAATCTTTTCCCTGGGGTGGGGGAGTCAAGAACTAGAGGGCATAGGCTTAGGGTGAGAAGGGAAAGTTTATAAAAGAGACCTGAGGGGCAACGTTTTTGTGCAGAGCGTGGTACGTGTATGGAATGAGCTGCCAGAGGAAGTGGTGGCTGGTACATTTGCAACATTTAAAAGGTATTTGGATGGGTATATAAATAGAAAAGGTTTGGAGGGATATGGGCCGGGTGCTGGCAGGTGGGACTAGATTGGGTTGGGATATCTGGTCGGCATGAACGGGTTGAACCAAAGGGTCTGTTTCCATGCTGTACATCTCTATGACTCTGTGAGTCAAAGAATATTAATAAGGCCAATTTGGGCCATTAACAACCAATAATCCCCCTTAATGACAACTTACCAGTGACTACTGAGAAACTCACTGTACCACTCATCAAAAGCATAAAACATGGTGTGGGACATTCCGGATGTTGAGGTAGGCCTCATCTAATTCTGCCACAAACCTCACAAAGTCCAAGTTTGTCAGACCCCTATAACCAGTTAAATTAATGGGACCATTGTACAAACTTGGTGCTGCCTAATTTAAATGAAAATTACATGCAGTGTGACTATAGAGTTGAAGAGTGTGGTACTGGAAAAACACATCCAGTTAGGCAGCATCCAAGGAGCAGGCGAATCGATGTTTTGAGCATTAGCTCTTTATCAGAAATGAGGCTTGTAGCCCAAGGGGGCTAAGAGATAAATGAGAGGTGGGGTGGGGGGAAGGTGTCTGGGAATGTAATAGGTAGATGAAGGTGGGAGTAAAAATGATAAGCTGGAGAGGAGGGTGGAGTGGATAGGTGGGAAGGATGATAGACAGTTAGGAGAGCTCAAGACGATGGTCCTGAATTGGAAGGTTGGATCTCTCTCCTCTCTAACCTATCACCTTCACCCCCACTTTCATCTACCTATCACACTCCCAGCTACCTTCCCCCCAGCCCCACCAATACCCCACCCCTCCTATTATCTCCCAGCCCCCTTGGGCCACAAGCCTCATTCCTGATGAAAAGCTTATGCTTGAAATGTTCCTTGCCTGACTGTGCTTTTCCAGCACCACATCCTCGACTCCGATTTTCAGCCCTCACTTACTCCTCGTGTGAGTATACGTGCTTCCTGATGGTGATCATGCTTAGGTTTTTGCAAGACTAGTAGCACTTCACCTGCACTACTTAAAGCCATTCTGTCAGATACTGGAAGCCAATGCTGACAAGTGAGCTCCAATAAATGGGAAGGTGAATGCTCCTGGAATAAAAGGGATATAGATTTAGTTAAGTGACAAGAAATAAAGTAGTGGTTAATGGATGTTCTTTAAGCTTGACCAAGATTTGTTGTGGAGTTCTTTGGGGACTAATGATAAGCCTTTTGCTTCTCTTTAAATATATATCAGTGACACAGGACTTGACATACAAAGATTTAGAGATGGTGCAAAACGTGGAAGCACTTTAAACTGTGTGGATGACAGTGTAGAATATTAAAAGAACAAGTTGTTGGATAGGATGTAAAAGTGGCAAGTGAATTTCATTACAGAGAAATATGAGGTGATTCATTTTTGTAGGAAGAACACAGAGAACAGATACAAAATGAAGGGGACAAAACTAAAGAGGGTGCAGGAACAGAGGGAATAAATACTTTGGATCAGTCTTCATGGTATAATACTCTAACACCATTGCAAAACTAT
>NW_025211970.1:0-25000 GCF_004010195.1 Chiloscyllium plagiosum
TCCTTTTTTCTTTATTATTCTTTCTCATTTCTCTCACTTTTTGTTCATTTTCCTAGCTTTTGCATGCGGGAATCATTATTCTGCCTTTATGTGGAGGAGCTAGTGTTGGACTGGGGTGGACAAAGTTAAAAATCACACAACACTAGGCTATAGTCCAACTGGTTTATTTGGAAGCACTAGCTTTCGGAGCACTGCTCCTTCACCACCTTATGAAGGAGCAGCTCCGAAAGCTAGTGCTTCCAAATAAACCTGTTGGGACTATAATCTAGTGTTTTGTGAAATTTAACCTTATTCTGCCATTATTTGCCAACTGCTCAAGACATATATTTTGTTTCTTAATCATTGCCCAATCTCTCCTCCCCTCCACCCTATCACAGAAGTGCACTTTGGTCGTCTTACCCTCTACTTTAACAAATAAAGATAGGTTGGGACTCGTCTCACTAGAGTTTACAAGAGTGAGAGGTGATCTCATTGAAACTTACAGGAATCATAAGAGGCTTTACAGGGTAAATGTTGTGAGGATATTTTGTCTCATTGGAGAGTCTGGGACTAGAGGACACAGTCTCCGAATCAAGGGGTGCCAATTTGAAACTGCGACGAGGAGGAATTTCTTCTCCTAGATAGTTGAGAGTCTTGGATCTCCTTGCCACAGTAAGCTGTGAAGGCAGGGCTCTTGTATGTATTTCAGATTGAAGTAGATAGATTCTTGATCAGTACGGGAATCAAGGGTTATGGGGAAAACTCAGGAAAGTGTACACATGGAATGTCAGATCAGCCATGATCCTATTGAATGGCCTACTCCTGTTCCTATTTCTTGTGGCCTTACCCTTCTGCTTTCATTTGCTTTAAACCAGTTACATCTCTAATTATACTCAATTCTGAACCTTTGAATTATTTCACAGTATTTGACATCACCAACAAGAATGAATCTATCCCTAACTATTTCTGAGTGGTCATAAGCTGCCTTTTGGAATACAACAAAGTGGCAATGTTGGATTTTTCAAAGGACAGCTAAGGGCCAATGCCACTACATTGATCTGGAGGCATACACTGGCCAGAATCAGTTAAAGATGACAGATTTCCTATGCAGAAGAATATTAGTGAACTCTATGGCATTTTATTCCAGGATTATTGAGTTAATTAAATTAAAATTTGCAGCTACAACAAAATTTGAAAACATCTCCATATCGATAGATTACTAGTCTAGTAACTTTACTACTATGCTGCAATACCATGTCAGCTTTATAGCTGTGTGTTTGTTTAGGAAACACAATTTGGGCAGGGCATATTAATGGATGGAGTATATTGTGCAAATAAATTATGCTTCCAAATGAGCCAATTTCACTTGTAAATCTGAACTACATGAGTTTTAATTGGAAGAAGAGACTAAGTGTGATTTGTGGATTCTGAAACAAGCTTTCACTCCAGCATTCAGGTTTCCACAACTGCTCTAACTTGGCTGGAATTCTGACAATTTTACAACATTTAATTAACTAGAACTTCTGCAACTTCAGCCTCCAGGCATGGTTAGGTAAGACAAGACCACAGGCTGAATGACATTAATACCACCATAATGCAGTACATGAATTCAGAAAACAACCCTGAGGACCTGATTACAAAGCAGTATTAGAGGCTCTTCTGGCACAATGGTAGTGTCCCTAGCAGGAGGCTGGGTTCAGTCACACCTGATCTAGAGGTGTGTAATAACATCTCTGAACAGGTTGATTAGAAAATATCTACAAAACAGTATGAAGAAACATGACAGCAAACATGACAAAAATGCTTATTTTTCTCTTTCTGATAACTAAAGTGCACAGAACTCCGAAAAATGTAACACAGTGAAAGAAAGTGCGAAACTACTCCACTGCAAATTACAATGAGTTTGAAAAATGGCAATTATCTGTTGTTGACTTCCATTTACTTTGCAAACATGAACCTAAAATCACCTCATTTGCAGGATGCATTAAATTTTCCAAAACCTCACTCACCAGAAATGTCACTCCAAAAGTGAGTCACACTTACCTTAGATGTAACAGTATGCACTGATTGCCATTTTAAGCTTTGCAATAGTGTGTTTAATGGGCAAGTGCAAGTTAAAGCTATTTTGATTTACTAGTTACAAGCTTAAACTGGGAATTTGATTACACTTCTGGTAATTGCCAATTTTGTGAAAACAAATTGAAATTCTTGACCTATCATCTCAGACATGCAGACCAAGACATCCAGGAGTCTAGTGAAAGCTGTCAGTCGACAGACAGTAAACACACTCTTGCCCGCTAGAACTGCTGCAGATCTGTATCAAAAGTCTTAACACTCCATGTGGTTCTCTCTTACCCTCTTGCTAAAATTTCACAATTATGAGTTTTTTTTTGTAGGGAGAAGCAGTCTTGCAATCATGACAGTGAAGTTAACAGAATTTCTAAACTAACATACAGGGGGCAATGTATAACCTGGAATTTACAATGCAAAGTGAGTAAAATAATAAGAGCCATTGGATCAAACATCTGTACTTTCCAATATCTCCTGTAATATGTTGTATACAAGCTGCCCTTACGCACAGTGTGTTAAGACAGTGTCAAGCTTCATTGGGATCTTGTGTATTAAGTGAAATGTCACAGCTTGAATCTAAGGAATGTGTTATGTCCACATTATTAAAAATGTATTCCCAAGAATTATATGAATTGCAGCAGGCACATTGATGGATGGAAAAACTCCTTTAAAAATATTTAATCTATCCCATAACACCCGAATAAGATGCTGAATATTTCTCAAAGTAGCCACCTGTTTAAATAACTCAGGCACCTAAGGGTAACGCACACTACATGTTTTCCAATCTTAAGAAGTTCATTATTTCATCATGTCAGGGATATACTTGTATATTCCTCATGGTGTGGAATCACCAGTTACAACCAACAGTTTTGCACACCCAAATGAAACAAGTGTACTTAAACCACAAGCGCAGCATTAAGCCTCACCCTACTTAGGGATCAGTTCTTGCCTCACTAACCAACCTGGATGACATGTTTATTACAGGTGCGAAGTGGCTTTCAGTTTCACATCGATGCTTAAACCTTACAATACAAAGTACAGTAACTTTCAGTCAGTTGGTTAAATATGAATGAATTTGAATCAAGAATCTGTTGAACAATACAAATTTACGGTCAGCTGAACTTCAAAGGCACAAGTTTATCATTATCTTAATCCAGCATTTGCATTCCAGTCAGAAGAAATATTTATTTGAACATTATTCAAAGGGAAAAACCTACCCTCTATCACCAAAACAGAACAGCTCATCGATTTTTAAACAACATCTATGTATGCACTTCAAGCTTTTGGAGGCACTGCTCAGCAATCCCATGTGAAAGATACTGTTGTATTTAATTGGATAAATTCTGATTAGGGTCAAGTTAATAGCCACAACAGAGATTCTATATTGACCCACCTGACTGAACACAGAAAATGGCCTTTTAATATGCAAAATATACAGACTGACAAAGTCACTTTGTCTTGGGATGAAGGTCTCCTCCGCTCATCTCCTTGGAACAAGTGATGGAAGGTAAAATTACACATGCTGAAAAAAGCAACTACAACTGACAGAGTGCAGTGAAAGGAACTCACACAGGTGAAGTACGAACCAGTTGCCATTAATTTGTTTTACAAATAATCCTTTGTGGATGCAATTAGCTACTGTACATTGAATAGAAAAAGCTTCATGAGGTTTTCAATCACATCAAGTATAAGGTATTCTTGTTCTAGCTATAAAGCATACAAGTCCAGAGCTCAGGTAACATGAAAAATCTAGAGAAGTAAAGCTCAGTCTATGAGGAATATGTCAACTCTAAGAGTGCACCACATTTACACAACAAACTCTCACCTACTTTAGCTACATATAGATAGTTAGCACATATGCAGATACTGGATATTCACTAAAGTTGCTTTAGATTAAATAAGGAAAAGTCTTTATGATCCCAGGACATTTCAAACTAAGATACAATCAATGGGGTACTTCTAATGTGTTATTATTATATGGAAATATAAAGCTCAATTTGCACACATGGTTCCACGAAAAGAATAAGAGGCAAGACTGGATAATCCATTTTTGGTAACGCTGGTATAGGGATAAATATTGGCAAAGTCAGTGTAAGACCTTCCCTTCTGTTTGAATAGTATTCTAGCCTGGATCAGTTGTAGGTTCACTAATGCCTCAGTAGAAGGTCATGGATACTAGTCTCACTACAATCAATCTTGAGGCAGAAGACATGCTGAGGGTAGGGAGCCCGCTACTCAGCATAAATGTTGGGGTACGCCCACCTCCACTTGGATGGTTTCCTTTGCTTTAATTTTCCAGCCTAAGGGGCTTTAATTATTATGAGGTGAGACTCACTCTCGAAAGAGCCCTGCCCATAGTTCTGCCAGCAGACTGGGAGCTAGTAACTCTGCAATACAGTGGGTGCCACAAGGACACGGTGGCCAGTACTGGTAATGCAGGAGGCTCAAGAGAAGGCGTAACCAAGAATCCCCATACCCCAAGCAAATCTTGGGATCTTGCCAGGACCACCTGATAGGCCCAAGCCAGAAGAAGGGAACCATGGGCAGGACCTCCAAATGGCTCTGTGGACCAAAAAGCTCTGAAAGCTAGTGCTTCCAAATAAACCTGTTGGACTATAACCTGGTGTTGTCTGATTTTTAACTTGGACCAGAAAAGGAATCCTTCAATGCCACTCTCCCAAACCAGAAATTAATGAACAGCAAACATCAACCCAGGAGCCTCACATAAAACCCAGCCTCTAAGCAAATATTATAGATATTTCAAAATAATCTGTTCAGATATGTTATACACACACTTCTGGAGTAGGTGAGACCTGAACACAGGTCTCCTAGCTCAAGGATGCTATCAATGTGCCTCAGGAGCCTTTTTTAACAGACCCAAAATAGGCTGGAGTATGAGGAAATGTTATGTTGTTGTATGTCACATGGTATTTCATGATTCTCTCAGAGGATTAATTTGGTGATGGAAGAGTCAGAGATCTCAATGAAATTTTACAATTATTCACTATTTATCTCATATATATTTTTGACCTTCAAGCACTGAATAAAATTTTTTTTTAAAATCCATCAGGTACATACACACAGCTATTTTATATTGTCTTAAATCAATACAGCATTCTTTAATTTCAGTCTGGAAAAATGCAAATATTTCATCATGTGATATGGTTTTAATCACATGTTCTTCACCTGAGATAACCTTGCGCCTGCTGTTACAATTGGCTAACTTGGTACTGTAAGAGGGGTGGTGCAAAGATCATTAAATAGGGTCACAAGCTGATTGATACTTAAGAAAAGATAATTAGTTTACTATTTTTCTCATGTAAACAGTGCTGTTATCACCAATAAGCTACCAATCAAAGTTAACACTCACGACACTTGGATAGAGTCAGGGAATGGATCCAACTGGATTATTCTATAGAGAGATGCACTGAGTCGATGAGCCAAATAGCTTCCTTGTGTGCTGTAATGACTCTAAAACCACAAATATACTATTGGTGAAAATTGACAATGCTCCTTGCGATGTCACAAACTCAGTCTCACTTGTAATCTTCCAATTTCCTTAAAGTCAGCTGGCCAATGTTTCCATTAGTAAGCAGGTTTAATGAAAAATATTCAGCGATCAGCAAGAGGACTGAAGTGAAATAATATTTATTAATCAGGATTCTTCTCGACTGTTAAATTTTTGCAAGTTATCCAGTAGCACGATTCACCATTTAAACTACAAATTTCACTCTACTCCACGGTGGAAACAAATCAATTTCGCAGTGGGACTATAATACCTAATAAACAGAAATCACACCTTTGAAGAAACACTGCTCTATACAGCAAGCAAGCAAGTAAAGCTCTGAAGGATACTGCCCAATACCAACCCAATTTCACAGAACTACTTGTCTGCAAATGTAAGCAAGGAACAGCAGCATGTTAAATGCATACGAGAAAGGACCGGAACGTCTGCTGCCACCAATGTATTTTAAATGGCCTGCAATAATACTATCAGGTAAAGGTACAGTCACTATAGCCCCAAAGCACCACAAGGCTGCTCTCTTACTAGGGAGAGACAACTGGTGGTGGTCTCGCCTGACAGTCACCAGATCTCTGCCAAGAGGAAAGGTCGAGGAGGGTCCTTTATGGGGACCTCAGCAGACGCAGGAATTGAACCCATGCAGTTGGCATCACTGTGCATCATGAGCCAGCCCTCCAGTACTGAGTTAATTGATCGACTTGACAGGACTACTATTATTGTGAGATTTCTACATTCTCAACTGTGATGTTAGATCCACCAACTATATCTGTGATTCCCTCGTACCACAGTTCTCTTAGAAAGCAGTTCTGTGTTTTCAGAGCGTTTTCTCTTATTTAGAGAATCCATTAGTCTCAAGGGATATCTACAAAACAAACTGAAATACTCTTTGTGGTTAATTAGGAAACCTGTTATTGATGTGAACCCACAGGAATGACAAGATGCAGACAGGATTTTGTCTATCGACATATTTATAGATGGCAAGAAGGTTACCCCTCGTCAACCTTGCAACCCATGACAGTCACAAGATGTAATCAGTGGGAGCTAAACTGTGAAAATGGTTAGAAAATGCTAAAAAGGTACTGAAAATTGATCAGTCTGCAAATTATCTGCAGCCAACATGGCTGCTAGATGTCCTTGACATCAGAACTCCACCAGTGCCATTCTAATTAGATGCCAAGACATCTGTGACACTATCAAGTAATAATCATCTATCAGGTAGCATGTGAAACCCCAGAATGCTAACTTCAGATTGTATCAGATCAACTCAGACGGCAGCATAGTTACACAAACAGAGTTCCTATTTAAGATGCTAAATTAGATCCTTTGCCACATGTGACTATACTGATAATGAGTATCTCTTTACATATTCGTTCACTGTACAGAAGGAGGCCACTCAGCCCATTGTGTCTGCAATGGCTGTCCAATTGAGAAATTCAACTTCGGCCATTCCTGTCTTCTCCCTTAATCGCACACGTTTGTCCTATTCAGACAATGACTGAATTCCCTCTTGAATGCTTCTTGAACCTCCATTCTCAGTTGCAGATTCTGAAACCTATACATTCACTACATGAAAAGGTTTCTCCTCCTGCCTCACTGCTAATTTTACCAATTCTCGTCCTTAAGTTTTCTATCAGTGGGTACAGCATTTCCACATCTCCTTTGTACAGACCCATCATTTTGAATACCCCTAATAAGTTCCTTATCCCTGGGCAGCACGGTGGCTCAGTGGTTAGCACTACTACCTCACAGCGCCAGGAACCCGGGTTCAATTCCCACCTCGGGCAGCTGTCTGTGTGGAGTTTGCATATTCTCCCCTTGTCTGCGTGGGTTTCCTCTGGGTGGTCCGGTTTCATCCCACAATCCAAAAGATGTGCAGGTTAGGTGAATTGACCATGCTAAATTGACCGTAGTGTTAGGGAATGGGTCTGGGTTGGTTGCTCTTCGGAGGGTCGGAGTAGACTTGTTGGGCTGAAGGGCCTGTTTCCACACTGTCGGGAATCATCTAAGAATCTAAGAAACTATTCTCATGAGTCTTTTCTGCACTGACTCTAACGCCTTTACATCTTTCCTAAAGTGAAGCACCCAGAACCAAATGCAATACTCCAGTTAAAGCCAGAGTTTTGTACTGTATGCTTCAATTAATGTCTATGTTTATCATCATTTAATATGATCTGAAGAGATATCCAATACCTCATGGAATGAGAGAACAGGTAATATATATTATATATATATTAGTTAATGGTTATAAAAAATGGAAAGTCCGATTTGCTCCAGACATGTGTCAAAACACAACTTTTCTTAATGCAGTGGTAGTGTCCCATATCTGAGCCAGGAGACCTGGGATCAAGTGCCCCCTTGCTCCAGAGGTGTGTAATAACATCACTAAACAGATTGATTAAATAAAAAGAATTCAAATAACAGAAAGTTAAACTGGGCGATTTGGTGCAATTCTACATAAATAAAGAGAGAATACTGGAGAAATTCAGTTTTGCAGCATCTGCAAAAAGTGAAACAGAATTAACATTCAAGTCTGATATGATACAAGAAACGATTCTGAAGTCATATCAGACTCCAACATGTAACTGTTTTTTTATCCTCCACAGAAACTTTTTATCCTCCACAGAAACTTTGAGTTTCTCCAGCATTTTTTGCTTTTCTTTCAGGTTTCCAGTATCCACACTACTTTGCTTTGAATTAAGGGTTAATTGTGTGTGAATTAGTTCTAGAAATATGGAGTGCTAATAATCAGTGGGGTGAGAGTTCCATGGAGTGTGGTTAACTGAAATAAAGTTCTTCTTAGAAATGTCGACTTGGACTCTGTTCAAAAACATTAATCTGCCAGTAAATAACAAGGATACTGCACAATTTATTAACCACTCTCTCCACCTGTCCTGCCACCTTCAAGTATTTACACACATATACACCCTAGTCCCCATGTCCCTGCACCTCCTTGAAAATTGTATACTTCATTTTTATTGTCTTTCTTCATTCTTCCAATCAAGATGAATCACTTCACATTTTTCAGCATTGAATTTCATCTGCCAATTCAATATTCCACCCATTCCAAAAACCTTTCTATGCCATTTTACAGCATTTCAATGCCCCCCTCTTGCTTTATAATACCTTTGCATTTTGTACTATCTGCAAATTTTGAAACTGTGTCTTGTAGTGTACACAAAGGTCTAAGTAATTAATATTTATCAGCAAGAGCAAGGGTACCAAACCTGCCCCTGGGGATCCACTCCTTTTCTCCTTTCCCTGCACACAATACTCATCCATAGCAACAAGAAGAAGACAACAGACCAGCAACTTTAAAATTGTACAAGAAATCCTCGTTACCAAAATTTTATCCAAAGTTGAGCCAACATTAGATTCAGTTTTGGCTCAGTGACAGTACTTCCGAACCAAAGGACCATGGGTTCAATTCAAATTCTAACAATTAAGCACATCACTGAGGCTGAAACTATTCTGTCTACCACAGAAGCACTGCACTACTGGAACTGTAATGTTTTGGATTAAACAGAGTCTATGACTGCCCCTTCAGATGGCCCAAAAAGAAGCCACTGCATGGCTTTAATGGTTTCTCCCAACAATAACCTTTCAGTCAACATCACAAAAGCAATTTTTTGTTGATGTTATTTTATTTTCCTGCATTATAATTGTGGCTTCGAATGTACTTGATTTCTGTGGCGCAAAGGGAAAGACAGTATACACATGCAAGGTTTGTTCTTTTTCATTCAATGGGTTATGGCACCAAATAGACCGAGATGCAAAGAAGCTGGTTATTTGCTGTTGACGCTAAAGTGCAAACTTATTACCACAAAATCGTACAGAGAAAAGTTGGATCCTCATCCATTTATTAGTATCTTCAAAATGGATTAAACAAAGACAGTCAGCAAGGATTTATCATGGGAAGCTCAAGTCTGATTAATATGATTATATTTTGTGAGGGGTTAACAAAGATGAGTTTAGTGCATTTGAGTTAATCTATAATTATGCCAGCAAGGCTTTTGACCAGGTCCCACGTGGCAGACCAATCTTGAAAGTAAAGTCCCACAGGATCCAGAGCAAAGTTCCAAGTTGATTCCAAAAGTAAATCATCGGATGGAAGAAAAGGGTAACGGGTATTTTAGTGAAAAAAAGTCTGTTTCCTATGGAGTTTCCCAGAGCTCAGTGCTAAACAGTAATTTTTGTGAAATAGCTTGGATGTTTCTTAACCCCATTCTCCTGCCTTCTCCCCATAACCCTTGATTCCCTTACCAATCAAGAACTTATCTAGAGGGCATAGGTTTAGGGCAAGAGGGGAAAGATGTAAAAGAGACCTAATGGGCAACTTTTTCACACAAAGCATGATACATGTATGGAATCTGCTGCCAAAGAAAGTGGTGCAGACTCGTACAATTGCAACATTTAAAAAGCATCTGGACAGGTATATGAATAGGAAGGGTGTAGAGGGATATGGGCTGGGTGCTGGCAGGTGGGACTAGATTGGGTTGGGATATCTGGTCGGCATGGACAAGTTGGACCAAAGGGTCTGTTTCCATGCTGTACATCTCTATGGCTCTATAATGATGTGGCCTCCACAGCCCTCTGCTGCAATAAGTATCACAGATCAACTACCCTCTGTCAGAAGAGATTCCTCCTCATCTCAATTCTAAAGAGTTATCCCTTCACTTTGAGACTGTGTCCCTAAGTCCTAGTCTCTCCTTCTGGTGGAAACATCCCCTCCACATCCACTGTATTCTCAGGCTTTTCAGTAGTCAGTAAATTTCAATTAGATCACCCATCATCCTTCTAAATTCTGCTGAGTACACACCCAACGACCTCAACCGCTCCTCATAAGTCAAGCCCTTCATCCCCAGGAATAATTCTTGTTTAAACCTCCTCTGGAATTCCTCTAACGTCAGCAAATCCTTCCTTAGAAACGGGGCTCACAACTATTCATAATGTTCTAAACGTGGTCTGACCACAGCCTTATACAACCGCAGCAGTACATCACTGCTCCTGCATTTTTGCCCTGTTAAAATGAATGCTAAAATTGCATTTAACTTCCTAACTGCCAACTGAACATACATATTAATTTTAAGAGAATTCTGAACTAGGACCCCAAGTACCTTCGTACTTCACATTTCTGAAGTCTTTCCCCATTTAGAAAATAGTCTACGCCTCTATTCTTTCTACCCAAGTGCCTAACTTCACAACTTCCAACATTATATTCCAGCTTCGCCCACGCTTCGAGCCTGAGTCCTTCTCCAGTCTCCATGCTTTTTGAACACTGCGTGTGCCTCCACCTGTATTTCTGTCATCTACAAACTGTGCTGCAATGCCCTCAGTTCCTTCATCGAGATCACTAATGTGCAATATGAATAGCTGTAGTCCCAACACAAACTCTCCAAAACCCCACTAATCACCAGCTGCTTCCCTGAAAAGGACTTCTTTATTCCTTCTACCAAGTCAGCCAATCCTCTATCCATGCCAATAGCTTGCCCCTCAACGTGGGCTCCTGCCTAATTTAGCAGTCTCCTGTCCAGCACCTTGTCAAAGGTTTTCTGGAAATCCAAATAGATATGATCTGGCTCTCCTTTGTCTAAATTGCTCATTACCGCCTCAAAGAAATTTGACACGTTTGTCAGGTATGACCTCCCCTTCAAGCCATGCTGACTCAGCCCTATTTTACCCTGCACTTCCAAGTACTCTGCAATCTGATCCTTAATAATGGAGTCCAAAGTCTTACAATAACTAACATCAGATTAACAGTCTATCCAGCCTATACTTTCCTGCCTTTTGCCGCCCTCCCCTCTTAAACAATACTGTTACATCAGCCATTTTCTGGTCCTCCGAGACCCTTCCTGACAGTGGAAAATAGAAATCAGTCTAGAGAATTGTAATGTGTAAATGGCGGGATAAAGTATAAACAGTGAAGTTTGGAGGAATAGACAAATCTTTATGAGTATATAATTACAAATCTCTAAATGTACTGATAGATAAAATAATCAAAACGTATTGAAGATACTTACTTTTATCAGCCAACGAATGAACTATAAAAGTTCGGAAATTAAGCGTAGACTGGACAAAACACTAGTTAAACCACAACTGGAATACTGCATGCTGTTCTGGTCTCCAGTACACTATAAGAAAGATATGATTTTCCATGAGAAGTTGCAGAGGAGCTTTATGAGGACGTTGTCTGCATTGGAGAATTTTAACTAAGAGGAGAAACTGGATAGGCTGGAATAATTTTCTTTGGAACACAGCAGACCTAAGTGTATAAAATATTGAGGGATCTAAACATAGAATGATCCAATTCCATTTTATTGAGAGGTCCAGAGTCAGCTTGCATATATTTAAGATAAGAAATAGGATATTTTGACAGGATTCTAGGAGTCAATTTCTCACGCAAGGGAATCTTAAACTCACTGTCAAAGGACTGGAGAGGCAGAGATTCTCATAAAACTAAAATAAAAGAGTTGTATGTACACTTGAAATCTTGTAACCTACAAAGCTACAGGTCAAGATCTGGAAGGTGGCATCATGTTAGTTAGGTACTTGTTAGTAATCATGGACGTGAAGGGCCGATAAACCTCTTTTCATGTTACAAATTTCCATGATTTCAAACAGGGACTATAGATGGTAACTTTTAGCTCATTTTTGACCATTATTGGGATTACAGGAATGTACAATGGTATTCCAATGTATTATTCTACTGGAAGTATAAATATATCCTTTTAGAGCTACAAAATTGATCCAATGCTGTAACATTGATTACATTCACTAAAGGGGTAAATGCCATTGAGGTTAGAAATCAGTACTCCACTTAACTGGAAAAAAGGTGTATTGTGGGTCTGCAGAAAGTGCGGCTTAGTTTTCTGACAGTTTGTTTTTGTGCATTGCAATGACTACCAAAGGATTAACTTTAACATTTCATAAATCTACAAAAAGTGTGTTTTTCATGAGGAGAACTGCACACAATTGTGCCTGTTTCATTACTCTTCAAGTTGTTTGATACAAGAAACAAAAAGATAGGTATCACCATCCAAGGACATATGAACTGCTAACCTACCAGAGGCATCAATCAGCTTCAATTACCACTGGATGCCTTTAGTAGGCTAGCAATTGTCAGATCCTGTAACTTATTTTGGCAGTGGAGGGACAGTTTGAAAGAGAAAAAATACTGGGCATCTGATCGGAGTGAAAGCCCGAGGTCTGCACAGCCAATTACTTAGATACTACAACTTGACAAGAGATACTTTGCATTAAATAGCAAGCTCTATCGAACAGTGGCAGCTGCCACACACAGCAGGCAAGGACTGTCCTCCTCCCTCCCAGACCTCAACTCCTCTGCTCATATGCTAGATTGGTGTCACAGTAGACATACTTTGGGGAAGGATGATTTCCAGATCCTAATGAATATCAAGTAAGCATGTAGATACATAAAGGAAAATGCAATTCACATTAACAACCCAAACCTTTACCAAAGGTTGCTCTGTTTAAAGTGAAAACTATCTTGGAATGAAAAAAGTTTTAGCCAATTCTGTTTAGCATTTCTCTTTCACATTATACAATGGATGTCGGGTTAACACAATTTCTTGCAACCAGTGATTTCACTGAATAATGCAGAGGTGGAAACAATACCTGTTGATTCAGGTGACTGCTTGAAGAAAATACGTCAGTACATTAGTAATTCAGTTTAAGTCAAATAGCTCAATCGGATAAGCCTGCCATTGGGCACTAGCTGCCAAAACACTCAGCACGAGCAAATAAAAAACAAGAATACCTGTTTTAAGTAAAAGGCAAATATTCCATAAACTGAAATACACACAGAAAATGCCGGAAACAATCAGAAAGTCAAGATGAAACAAAAACAAAATTTGCTGGAAAAGCTTAACAGATTTGACAGCATCTGTGAATAGAAATCACAGTTGACATTTCGGGTCTAGTGATCCTTCCTCAGAATTGATAACAGCTCGGAAAATGTTGATTTATATGCAGAAGATAGGATGGGGGGGGGGGGGGGGTAAGGAGTAAATGGTAGGTAGGCATAGAGCTTAAAGAGACAGAAGAACAGTTGGACAAATAAAGGAGTCGATGACAATCTGGCTGCGAGGGTGAATAAATGTTGATAGAGACTTTTAATGACTAACAATAGGTAATATGCAATGGCAGACTATGTGATACAAGGACTGGTGTGTGTGGTATAGGGCTAGAACATGGGGGAATTCAAACTTGTGATTGAGTCCAGAGGGCTGCAGGGTCCCCAAGCAAAAAAAAAGGTGTTGTTCTTTCAGCTTGTCTGAAACACTGCAGTAAACCTGAAACAGAGATGTTGCCAGGGAACAATGTGGTGTGTTAAAGTGGCAGGCAATTGGAAGCTCAGGATCTTTTCTGCGGGCAGAATGTAGAGGTTCTGCGAAGCGATCACCCACTCTATGCTTCATTTCCCAAATGTGGGGGAGACCACATTGTGAGCAGTGAATGCAGTAGACTATATTGTGACAAGTGCAGGTAAACGGCTGCTCCACCTGCAAGATGTATTTGGACCCTTGGATTCTGAGGAAGGAGGTGGTAAATGGGCAAATGTTACAGCCAATTTTGAGAAGATTTGTAGCTCAGGTTGCTCTCTGAGCTGGAGGTTTGTTCTCAGACATTGTGTCACCATGCTAGCTAACATCAACAGTGAGCCTCCGCTGAAGCTTCATTCAAGGCTCACTGGTGATGTTACCTAGCATGGTGACAGAACATCTGAGAACAAATCTACCAGCTCAGAGAGCAAACTTACAACCTAAAATGTTACACCTTTGGTGGTTGCAGGGAAAGGTATCACAGGGCTATGGGGAAGTGTTGGAAGTGAAGGAAGAGTGGACCAGGGTGTCCCGGAGAGTACGGTCCCAGCAGAAGATGCCATCACCTGAAATATATTCCCCTCCCTTCCACTGTCCATGTTCTGCAGGGACCATTCCCTCCAGGACAACCTGGTCCATTCTTCCTTCACTACCAACTGCCCTACAGCCCCACGACATCTTCCCTTGCAATGGCCGAAGGTGTAACATCTGCCCATGTATCTCCTCACTCTTCAGTATCCAAGGGCCCAAACATACCTTCCAAGTGGAGGACCACTTTACCTGCACTTCTCACAATCTACTGCATTCATTGTTCATATAGTGGTCTCCTCTACATTGAGGAAATGAAGCGTGGACTGGATGACCACTTCACAGAACGTCTACGTTCTGCCCATAAAAAGACCCAGAGCTTGCAGTTGCCTGCCACTTTAACACACCACTTTGCTCCCTGGCCAATATCTCTGTCTCAGGTTTGCTGCAGTACTTCAGCGCCAGCTGGGAGGACAAGACTTCATTTTCTGCTTGGAGACCCTGCAGTCCTCGGACTTAATAACAAATTCAATAATTTTAAGGCCTGAACTCCCCATGTCCTAACCCCCTACCATACACACCAGGCCTTGTTATCACATAGTCTGCCATTATACACTACCTATTATTAGCCACTAACAGTCTCCAACAACAGCTATTCACCTTCTCAGCCAGATTGTTACCGACTCCTTTGTTTGTCCAACTGTTCTTCTGTCTCTTTGGTCTCTACACCTATCTATTGTTTACTTCTTGCTCCCTCCACCCACCCTATCTTCTACATGTACACTGAAATTTTCCTAGCTACCATCAGTTCTGAGGAAGGGTCACTGGACCTGAAACATTAACTGTGATTTCTAATCACATTCTGATTTACAGCATCTGCAGTTCTTTTGGTTTTTAGTAAGTCAGACAGCATCTGTGGAGAAGGATGGGTTAGCATCTTTGATCAATAACCTTTCATAATGCATTAAATATAACTTCCTCTCTCAAAAGATGCTACCTGATCTGCTGAGAGCTGTCTGCATTTCCTATTTTCATTTCAGATTTCCAGCAGCTAATGTAACTTGGTTTTTATTCATGGCGCTTACTGGCCAGAGACCTTTTAATGAAGCAACACATCTTAGGTTAAGGGGAGACTGATGAAGCATTCCAGCTTCATTGTCATGACATCAAACATGCCCTTGATTATGTTACTGCATACCTCATAGCAGACTTCAGCATATCATGGAATAATTTCAGAGCATTTCTTATTTTTCAAACAGTGCTTTAATCTTATGTGAGGAAATTCTTCATGATCAAGTTCATTTTAATGTTCCCACCTCCTGTCAAAATTGCTAAGAAATATAGTCCATTCTGTATTATTGATTTACAACAATACTCTTGCTGGGAGGTTAATTACTGAGGCATTACTGAAAATGTTTGAGGAAATAATATACAGGTGATTTCCAACAAAAGTTCAATATTTTACTGCACATGCTTTTGAGGCAAAACACTGTAATGCCCACAGAAGTACAGATTGTGAGCTTCAGCTCCAAAGCTGCAGTATGGTAGTCAGGTTAAAAATGTGAGAACTTAATTTAAATTCAACACCCAAAAACAAGTTATAGACCTAAAAGTTCTATTTAAAACAAAAAGCATATTCCATCTTTTTGATATATACCTTTTATGAATACTCTGGAATTCAAATGAAACCATACTATGACTAACCGTCCTAACCAACTGTCCCAGCCCAGGAGCAAGTTTGAGCATATTGGAGGGGGTGGTGGTGGCACACGGACCAGGGTACATTAAATTAGGACGACAGATATGGGGTGTAGACACACCCATTGTCTTTCCATTTCCATGTCATCAAGTCAGGACAAGATCGTTCATCACACTTGCACCCCAGCATAGAAGCCCTGACACAGGCAATTAATGTCCATGCAAAAGCCTCACCAACCACTGGTATTCAACCAGAGGGAGGCAATCAAAGGAGTCGGCACCCTAAAATAAATTTCTGTCAAGTCTGACTACAAGCTTCTGGGCAGGAGGAAGGCGGCATTCCCTTCTGTTAAAGCTGCCCATTATCTGCCCAAGGGATCCACCATCAGGAATGAGGGTGGGTGGCTGAAAGTAGCACCTTGCCCTTTGTAGCACCTTCTCCCATGTAGCCCAGTCTAGTATCCTCTCATACATCACTGATCTTGCATCTCTGGTGTGCGCAGTGCCAACAGTTGCCACTGTTCCTGGTGATGCTGATGACAAGACGAATTTGAGAGTCTCGGATTCTTTAATCCAGAGGAAAGCTGGACATTGGGCTTTATGGGTGGCATGGTGGCTCAGTGGTTAGCATTGCTGCATCACAGAGCCAGGGACCCGGATTGGATTCCAGCCTCGGGCGATTGTCTGTGTGAAGTTTGCACATTCTTCCATTGTCTGCGTGAGTTTCCTCCAGATGCTCCGGTTTCCTCCCACAATCCAAGGATGTGCAGGTTAGGTGAATTGGCTGTGCTAAATTGCCCATAGTATTCAGGGATGTGTAGGCTCGGTGCATTCGTCAGGGGAAATGTAGCGTAATAGAGGTAGGGGGAATGGGTCTGGCTGAGATACTCTTTGGAGGGTCGGTGAGGACTTGTTGGGCCAAATGGCCTGTTTCCACACTGTAGGGATTATATAATTGGCCAGCAAAGGGGTCAATTCCAGCAAATCCTCCCAACAGGTGACAGGTTTCCAACCTATTCACCAGCCAGAAGGTGAGACCCTCATCAGAACCATTAAATTCTGCCCTCTAAATCAAAGACAGTCTTTTATCAGTCAGCTATGAGAGAATGGTTTCAGTAAGGAAGATGCATTTACTGAGAAGATTCCATCTCTCTCCAAATTGCAAATCCAAAGATTGAACTGTTGGCTTACAGTAGGTTCACACATCAGCTTGCACTTTCTATACGATCTCATTCTTCATGTAACACAAGACTTGTATGTAATATAGCTAACTAAACCTGTGTACGATCCCACATAAAACATGCAATTACACTTGTTGCACTCAGGATGTTTCCGACAAATTTCTTTCAACTATTTAGCTTCCAATCTTTACTGTGTAGCATGCTGCAATTCTATCAGACTGACACGGCAATGACAATTATGTGTGGAGGGCTACCAAAGTCCAATATTACAGAGAGGAATGAAGAAACATGAAACCAAATGCATATGAACGAAACAGAAATTTGACATTTGGAATATATCTCAAATTAGTTCAGATGTGGAGTCAAACCCACATTACCCTTAACCTTTGAGGTACAAAACATAACAATGTTACAGTCATAATCATGAAAGGTAATGATAGAAAAAGTAATAAGACAGACAGAATGGATTATCTCGAAATAGCCAATTACAGTTTTTGTAGGTGGAACATGCTATCTAACTAATAATGCTATTCAATATGGAAACAAATGACATGCAAACCTCATACATATCCCTGTATATCATAAACACAATTGCTCTGATTCATACAGTCATTTCTAAGTAAATGTCACCCAAACAAGACAATGATTGTCAATTGATGTTCTTTCTTTATTCCAACGATGCTTTAGCTGTTTTGGTACTATTGTGTCAGCAGAGTAAACATTAAAAATTTACATTACAGAGTCACAAAGTTGTATAACATGGAAACAGACCCTTCAGTCCAACTCATTCATGTTGACCAGATATCCTAAATCAATCTGATCTCATTTGCCAGCATTTGACCCTTCCTGTTCATGTACCCATCCGGATGCCTTTTAAATGTTGTAATTATTCCAGCCTCCACCATTTCCTCCGGCAGCTCATTCCATACATACACCATCTTGTCAGTGAAAAAATGCCCTTTAGATCCCGTTTAAATCTTTCCCCTCTCACCTTAAACTCATGCACTCTAGTTTTGGACTCCCCTACTCTGGGAAAAAGACCTTGGCTATTCGTCCTATTTATGTCCCTTGTGATTTTATTAATTTCTATAAGGTCATCCCTTGGCCTCCAATGCTCCAGGGATAATAGACCCAACCTGTTCAGCCTCTCACTTTAGCTCAAACTCTCCAACCCCAGCAACATCCTTGTAAATCTTTTCTGCACCCTTTCAAGTTTCAAAACATCTTTCCTATAGCAGGGAGACTAGAAAGGACCAGTATCCCAAAAGTGGTCTCACCAATGTCCTGTTCAACCACAACATGACAGCCCAACTCCTACACTCCATGCACTGACCATAAAAGGCAAGCATACCAAACACCTTCTTCACTACCTAGCATGCCGGGTTATCCTAGCTAGTAGTAAGATTTTGTGTCTTATGCTTCTTTTCATCTTCCATTTTCAGTAAAAATCAAACATGTCCAATGAGCTGCACTTTTCACACTCTACCCACTTTAGCAACTAAACACTTGAGAAGGAAAACTAAATAACAACTCCATACACACTGTTCATATTTATTAAGTATCAAAAGCAATTCAGTTATTAACTAATCCATCTTGGTTTTGCAGTTTATTAATCTGCTTAAGCCTCTCAATGAGGCTGTTGCTATTCAAATCGAGGTATCTTATTCTCCACATTTCTGACCCTAATCTTATTGAGAGAAATTCAAACCTGAACAGCTGTTAAAGGAATATAGCAAATCGTCTTTCAGGTTTTCCATGATTCAAACATATTAGCAACAACTAAGAAATAAATGTAATGTGTACAGGAGATCCTGTAATCAGAGAATATATACTTGGGTCATAACAGAGGTGGAAATGGACAGTGAAGGGGATGAATCAGGCACCGAGTAGAGCTGAAACAGGAGGGCAGACACTGATGTGACAATCGTGGCAGTGTTTGGAGGGGCTGGGACACCTCACGATGGGATAGCAGACATAAACTCAGGCTTTAAAGTCCGAGGATAGTAATTTTGTCCAGGGTGGATGGTACATAAAGCCTCAATTATTTATTTAAAGAATGAACTTCAGAACGACACCATTCATTAACTGAAGAAACATTGGTTTTTTTTATTTAAAGAATGCACGAGTATTTTTGACAACTTGATGGTCATGAGTTTAATGGTCATGCCTTCATTCCGTTTTGTGATAGTATTGGTCAACAGCATAGATAGTCACGATGTGAGCGCTCTTTAGAGTTGATTGCTAAGAAATTTTATTTTTAATAGAATGCCCTCACTATTTCTCCGGCTCACATTTCTCCTTTAAGAAGTTCCTCAAAGAATACCTCTTCGAACAAACTTTGGCCATTTGCCCTAATACCTCATCTGGTTTATGATCAACCAAGATCTCAGTGAATCGCAGAACAGTTTTGTGGGGCTGAATGGCTTACTTCTGTTCCTATATTACTTAGAGAACTATTGAAGATTAGAAGGAATCATGTAGGTGTTAATATTGAATCTGTACATTATCTTGGTTCTAGCACAGCAACTCATGATGTGTCACTTCCTCTCACTCAGAATAAAGACATAAAGTTACTCAACTTAACATTAAGTTTGCCCATTAATCAAAATGGAAAGCTCAAGAATGGAAAACAGTGAACGGTTACAACTTTCAAGCATATATTTGGGTTTCATTTTCAAAAGACATCACGTCAATTCCAACCCCACTTTCTAAAAAAAAACTTGGTTTTTGCTTCCAAATCAATATTTTTAAAAAGTTGGTGTTATCAGTCAACATAACCTTACCATTCAGCCTTGCTTGCCTGTTGGACCTTACTCGCAAAAATGTCTAAAGAGAAGCAGAAAAGAAAGGTGAAAAATAAACATGAGTCACTTTAACTGTCAGATTCTATTTGAATATCTGTGAAAAATATGCCTGAAGCAGATAGATTGCAGTGGATTTTCTCATTGCCCAACTGTACAGGATGTAAACAAAACCTACTTCCTCCTTGCCATTGGTCTGTTCTGTATCCTCCATTATTGCTGGGTCCATAGCAGGATTAAAGTAGGATGACCTGTTAATATTGCTTGGCATGAATGTAGCACCTGGACACTTTACACTTTTATAATCCAATCCGAGCAGATCACAGAAACAGAGAGGATGTCATTAGATTCAAACCAAGAAGCGGCATCTTGCTCAGCTTACGCCAGGCCTTGGAAACAGCGGGGTCACGTGACCAGGGAGCGCAAGGTGAAAGTGCAAAGTACAAGGTGCGCGTGCGTCTGTTGGCCGATAGGTGGCAGCAAACCAGCACTGAACGCAGTTCCCCTATCATCTACTGTTTGAACTAAAACCCCTTCTGAATCAGAGTCTGATTTCTGTACCAGATCATTAATTTGTTTTGCTCAATCATTACACGGAATTGATTTAACATATTTGATGCATTGAAAACTTAAAGGAAACAAAGTCAGTTTTGATCAGCTACACATATAATTGGAAAAAAAAAATCTGCATCAACTTTTTATTCTTATCTAGCCAAGCTGAGACTGGATAGGATTTTATGAATAGCCATTCATTGGAACTGGGGAAAAGATAGCTAATATTTGTCAGTGGGCAATAAGTAGCTTTTAATGTGACATTTTTTTAAAATCCAAAAGATGAACTAGTTTTCTGCTTTTTTTAAGCACAGATGAATATTAATCTGAGTAAATTACAAGATTCAATTGAGGAACTTCAGATGAAGTTTAGATGATGTTACACACTGCTCCAGTGGGCTGTAACAGTTTTCTAAATCATGTTTGATGGCAATATATACCATACTAATTTTTAAAAATAAAACGTCCTCATTTTACAAGCATCACCCCAGCAAAATGTGTGAGATTATGATGACTTAATGTTGAATGAAGGGTACACCCACTTATCATGCCCATATAACCTAAAGAATAACCATTTCACATCAACAGTAGTGCGGTATTCAAAAAGTGGGAATGACATCCATGTTGTATATTATTTAGCATCAATCGTTAGCTGTTTTGCGAGCATACCTGTAAAATCAAAAATTCAGCAGCATCTAACCATCATTGTATAAGGAAAATACTGAGAACCAGAATTTATTTGTTTGTTTTCAGAATATTGACAAGGCCACATTTATAGACTATCTATAAACAACTGAGCAGCAGATATGCTTATTATTTTTCCTGCATAGTGAACACTTAGGCAACATTTTAACATAAATGACTCAACAGCCAGCCTGAAGTGGAAAAAAAACTTGAGAAAAGCAAACAAACGTAAGACAGCGGAAAACAAATGATCTTGAAAGGCGGCCTCATGAAAAGAAGATTCTTGGACATTCATGTCTCTTCTGCGCGAAAGGAGGATAATGATAGCACAACCAGTAAAGCACACATTTTCATCAACTGCATGAGAATGTCAATTATCCAAACTATTTATAATTAGAAGAGTGAGGATCCAATAATCACTTGCTGAGATACTCAAACAACAGTTAGTTCGTGGGCACAAGGGTTTTTTTCACTGTAGGAAGAGAATCATAAAGCATACAGGACACAAGAGGCTATTCAGCCCATCATGCTGGTACTAGCTCTTCAACAGAGCTATCCATAAGTCCCACATTCCCATTTTTTTCCATAAAGAATTGCAATTTAATTCTTTTTCATGTTTGTATCTAATTCCTTTTTAGAAATTATTCATGCTGTTTCCACCACCCTTTCAAGCAGTGCATTCAAAATCACAATAATTAATTGCAATTAATTGAATGCAAGTGGTGGGTATAACTGGGGATTCATTAAATTAATGTTGTTTGGTTAAGCAGAGCATGTTTTTAATGTACAACTCTGTAAATAATTGCTTGAAAACTTGTCTCCATTCTATACTTTATTATTTGCCTTTCCTAAGTATAACAACCACTCACCACATAAAATAAAACCAACTGTTCTCCCATCTGATCTTTTGCCACTGAAAATGACTGGAGGTGCAGTTTTCAATTCTATTTGACTATTTGTCTGTAAACAATTAATCTATTAGGTAAGCAGATTTTGTTTAAAAAGTTATGTTGTGAATTGTTTTATTAAGAAGGTTGAATATGGTTTTAGAATATTGTGGAGTGTCTCAGGTGCTGTTCTATAATTTGTCTTAGTTGTCAGAATGTGAGCAGAGTTTTCAGTGCAGTATGTTGGCCTCTTGAATGAAATGGAATCTCTGAAAAATAATTTGTTTTGTAATTACTGAGCATCAAGCAGGTAGAGGAAAGTCCTCAAGGACCAATTGCATAATTATAAGAACTGTGAGTCTAAAGAATACCCTCTTCACTTGTTGTATTTGTTATTGTTCTGGGATAGAATTGTCACTCTCCTTTTTTCTTCTATGTAAACAAAATTTAACTTGCTCATTGCATAACCTCAAGGTGCAGTTTCAGTTTGAATAACAGTTTCAACATAAATCACAAACTTTTTTATTTTATATGTAATATCATCATCAATAAAAGCAAAAAAATCCACATTAAGGGATTGACAATTTACTGAATTTATATTAATAGAGGAAGGGAAGTGCAATAACACAGAAATAAATAAAGGTCAGACATTTACTAAATTATTGCAGTGAGGGAACACAATATAGAGTTGCTTTCCTTACATGGACTGTCCTCTTTTTGGGGAGATGAGGGAGAGATCTTAGAAGTAAATGAGCCCTTTAGGGTCAAGATGACCACCCAGTGAGATTTCTTTTGAATTCAGGTATCTCCAAAATGATATGCCAGCAATGGAAATCCATATCCCAATTAACCCCCTAAGCGCGCAGATAAGCTTGATACTAAGTTAGGCAGGTTTCAGGACAGTTGATAATTGACCAGCCAGTCTAGCTCACTTATGAAACCTAGAGAGATAAAACCGTCAGTAGGGTGGGGACTCTTTGCTTATCACTATATAACTTTTCATATCGTTTCTCCATGGTAAAGCAGTAGGAAGCTGACCATTCTGTATACTGAAAGCCTGTATATTTCAACAGGTTTATTTGGAAGCACTAGCTTTTGGAGCATCAACCACCTGATGAAGGAGCAGTGCTCCGAAAGCTAGTACTTCCAAATAAACCTGTTGGACTATAACCTGGTGTGTGATCTTGAACTTTGTACACCCCAGTCCAACACTGGCAGCTCCAAATCCTGTTTATTTCAGTCTGTTAACTTGCCGCATTACCCCTGCACGCAGCTAAGGCCTTTAAGCAATGGCTTGATCAACCTTTGCCTAAAACTTGATCCAATTAAAATTTGATCTTGAATAAGTTGCAAATGTGGAGTATGTGTTAAGTGAGGAAAACAGTTTGTGTGCATTTTCTGACAATGTGTTTTGGAGACGCTTAAACATAGTGATGGGATTTTGCACTGATCACTCATGTGGCAAGAGGAGTAAACACTTCTTAGCTTTGTTGATGTCATTTTTCTTTTAAGTATCTGTGACATGAAACAGGCACAAACAAATCAGTACACAAAGAGTGGAATGTGAATATTTACACAAAATTGTAATTGCAATAAATGAGCAAAGTATGTTAAATCTATTTTTACAATAATTCATTTTGAAATCAAACAAAAGAATTAACATTACTTCAGTGATGTTCCAACTTCATACCAAGAAACATTTTATTTTCTCATCTTTTTATTTGACAGCTAAAATTCTGCCAAGTAAAAATGTGATAGTTCTGTGCTTAGTTCATATATTTTTTATCAACACGATAATATTAAGCAAGTAAGGCAGTTTTTGCCTCCACCAAATAAGCACTTTATCATCATCGTTATTTGCTCTAATAATAACTTTTATTTCTTATCAGAAAGGTAAATCAACCCTGCTTCTGGATCTTTATCATTATCCAAGAGCTCATGTGTGAAGTAAGGCTGAGAACAGATCAGTTTGACTATGATGATCCCTGTGATTGAATAGCTTGCTAAAACTCACCACCCAAGTTAACATATGAATGGTTGCTTGATCAAAATAATGGAGAGCTATTGATGCCAGAGGAGCAATATATCAGGATAAGTTAAAGCCTCTGGGTTAGAAGAAATTGGAAAATAAATGCTTAAAGATTTTCTTTTTGGTTTTAAGCTTAATGCTGTAATTAAAAATTATGAAAACTTTGTTTAGTGTCAAGAGCCTGCCTATGTTAAAGCTCTTTTCTTTAATTATAATGACGATTTTTATTGACCAATCTTCTTAAGCCTATAGGACTTTTATGTGATCCAAATGGGCTTTCACATAATACTTTTATTGTACATTATTTTTACAGTTTTGCTGGCTACGAAAAACAAGAAACAATGCACTATTTAAGCATTCTTTTAAAGGATATTTTTCCTCCATTGCAAAACCCTATTTTTTTTTCTGCTTTTGCTTCCTTCACTGGGAATTCCTGTTCACAACTTCTCAATGTAGCTACCTAGTTCACCACAAGATTATGACTCAAAACAGCAGAGGTTACTTTATGCAATGGTTAGTTATTGCCTTACCTTGCCCATGATGGCATGGTCCAGTCTAACTTCAAGTGGAGACATGAGTCCAACTTCATTTCGAATGGTTCTGGATCAGTGGTGCTGGAAGAGCACAACAATTCAGGCAGCATTAAACGAGCAGCGAAATCGACATTTCGGGCAAAAGCCCGAAACGTCGATTTCGCTGCTCGTTGGATGCTGCCTGAATTGCTGTGCT
>NW_025211971.1:0-23981 GCF_004010195.1 Chiloscyllium plagiosum
GGAGATGCAAAAGTATGGCTTGTTGATCAAGATTATTTAAATATTCTTACATTTATATGCATTTAAGAGTCTGCATTGAAAATATAACTGCCTGTGGAAAATGCAGAACTTAGTATTCAAAGTGGTAAAATTCTGTGATCTATTCTATTATGGACACAAGCAAAATTAAGCACTCATCGCTTCAATAGAAACAGTAAATATTCTTATCAATAATAATTGAAATAGGAGGTATGAGAGTTTTTAAACCTTGGTTTTCATATACTTTTATTGAAGATTTGTTTTAAACTTCAACGCTGCTGAATTTATTGCTGGAGTCCACTGTAATGTTGCTACTGTATGACTTGCGTGGTAAAGCTAATTTAAATTCAAGGGAATGTCTTTAAAACTCTTTTGACACTCTCCAAACAGAGTTCATAAAACCACAGACTTACAGCCAGGGACAAAGGTTCGAATGCCACTGCAGACTAATTCCAACTACAGAGGATGTATTCAATGCAACTTGATGCAGTCCTGAGAAAAAATGTGTTCTGTCTATTTAAATCTCATCTCTAAACATATTTCTCAATGACAAACCTTTTAAAGAAATTCTTTTGAAAGCTTAGTTTTAAAAAAGACCTCAGGTAATAGTACTCGATCAAGGTTGAAAATGATCAGCTGAATCAACATCAGTTGGCTGCATTCCTGGGTTACAGATTCTTAGTTCTTAGGGACTATTAAATTATTCAAAGGTAGAATGCAACTATGCTTGATTAAGTTTTAATTTCATCAAATTATCAATCTCAAAGAGTGCACACAGTCAGCCATCTACCCAGCAAAGCTGTATTTATTTGGAAACAGGAACACTCATTACTTACTGGACTCCAGAACACTAATCTACTGAACAAAGGTGAATTTGCACAAACAGTCAATACTTGATTTGTTCTCGTTATTCCTGTGATATACCAAACACAAGGTTGATCGGTTTAACTCTGTAAGGCCCTTGGTCACTGTTCACAGTATAGTATTTCTAATATCTGCTTTCACTCCTCAATGGTAATGTACAGTAAGGTAATTTTTCAGTTTGAAAAATGTCAGATGGCGATGTTGAAAAAGACTACAAAATACATGGCAGAGTTCATCCTTTTATAATGGTATTTTAATTTAATAAAATTTAAAGAATTAAAGTACAAATCACTGAAATCACTACAGGTACATAGATAGCAACAGATGTTCATGATATAGAAAAACTATTTTATGTTTGATTGTGCCAGTGTCAAAAGAATTCATGAAATACGAAATATAAACATTTCATTATTGAATCTTCTCAAAAGGAGGTTCTTCATAATCATAGAATATATAATCTGACAATGACTCCAGCACAGAAGGAGGCCAGTCAACCTGTTTTATTCACTGTAAACAAGCATACTTTGTGCATCTTAATTTTCTGCATGCACTCCACACAGTGTTATTAATTCAATACATCTATTTTATTATTTCCATTTACCGTACAAAATCTCACTTCATACATCCTCAGTTACTGTACACACTCAACCTTTGCAATCACCAACTTTCATTTATATAGCACTAATGTGGATAAAATCCATGTTCTTTAAATGGAGCAAAAGTCAATAAGCAGTAACAGGTAAAATGCAACATCCAACCAAAAATGCAGTCAAATGGATTGATTTTAAGCATCTAATGATAAGAAAAACAGGTAGGCAGAGAATTTCCTGAGAATAGGCCTAAAAGTAGGCTAAAGACTTTGCAGAACCAAGAGAGGAAAGGATATACATGATACTGAAGCTCAAAATCATAGCACTGGAATGGGGTAATGCACTTGAGGGACATGTTCATCACAACAAAGGTTTTGATTTCAACACATAACCAACGGAACTCAGCAAGACCATAAGGGATGAGTGACTAATTTATCATGTGACAGGTATCAACCAATTGAATTTTGTACTTATGAGAGGCTAAATTTCAAGAAGCCCAAAAGGACAATAGAAAGGTAATGTGGAATGTCTCCTCCCTTAAGCAGTGTGGACAATGGCAAGAAAGATGGGAAAATGCAATGACAATTTAAAAAAAAATCAGAATCTCAACATCAAAAAACTTTTCCCAATCTACCCCTTCAGATTTACACAAGTTCATAATCTCACTTATAAGTAGTGATTAACTTATTTCCATAAATTTGAATCTCATTAATAATCTAACTCACCTTATTTCCATACAGTTTCCAGTCCTCTCTTGCTTCCCTGAAAAACTAGATGATGCCAATTCTTAAAATGAAAGTCAGAACAGAGCACTTGCTTCTCCAGGCCTTCATAACAACATCCCTGCATCCTCTAAGGATATGTCCATCTCCACCCTTCATCCAAGCAAGTAGCATCAGTAAACTACCAGCCACATCACATCATTGTGCCTGTTCTTGGACAAACTCACACACCACTTCAGCCCTTCATGACTTCACTTTGGCCATCAGGGACACTAATGAATTGCATGCACCTGCCTGGTCACCATGCACACAAGGACACAGATGCCCCTCTTGTATCTGCACAAGATGCTTATGCTCTTTGGTTTCATTTCTTCGCACTCACTCATTTTGCATTAACCTGAAGGCTGCCAGCCACTGTGGCTTCCATTATTTTATTAGCACTGAGGGAGAGTCAGGTAGACAAGTTGTTGTATGGCAGAATGCTACATTAATGTTACACTTCCAGTATGTGCCAGCAACTTATGTGGCAAACACACTGCATATGCTTCAAACAAATGCTCATGCTTAAAAGTCAAATGGAACCAATCAGTGCTTGCTGGAATCAAAGGAGACCAAAGTCAGTTAAGGGATACTGCCACACTCAATTCCAGAGGGAGAGGCCATGGTCAATCCTGTAGGTCAAGTGCAGCCAGTCCATGAGCCTTTATGAGAGATGTGTGCATTGGCAGAGTTAGAGTGAATGGTGGCCCTGAGTGTGAGGTAGCAGAGAGAAAATGATGGCACTTACTCTTATGGAGCACAAAAGGTCATTAACCACCTTCCTGTACTGCTGTGCACTTTGTTTCATCTGGGACACAGCACGGAACCAGATAACTATCTTGGTTCAGGATGGCTATGTCTGGTGCTGTGGCCTCTTTTGCTGGTCAGGAGGATGCATACTCTCCTTCTATCTACCAGCAACTTCAGATCTCTGTTGGCAAATTGAAGAGGAAACTTACATTTCTCCAAGAAAGGTGGAGCGGATAGATGGGAAAGACAATGGATAGGTCAAGAGGGCGGTGCCGAATTGCAGGTTTGGGACAGTCCCAAGCCTCCATCTTGGATCCCAGTTCCAAGCTTCCAATCCTCTCCAACCTATCATATTCTCCCCCACCTTCATCTACCTATTGCATTCTCAGCTAACTTGCCCCCAGCCCCAACCCACTCCCATTTATCTCTCAGCTCCCCAGCCCACAAGCCTCATTCCTAATGAAGGCCTTATGCCTGAAACCTCGATTCTCCTGCAGCTCGGATGCTGCCTGACCTGCTGTGCTTTTCTAGCAACACACTCTTCGACACTTTTTCAATGAGGTGCCAGCTGTGTGGAAAATAGAAGGCATTGACAAGTACTGATAAGCACTTCTGTCTCTTCTGCTGCATGCTTCTGTGAGACAAATGCAGTAAAGGCCAGCTTTACATTAAATGAGATGTAATGTGGAAGATTGCAGAAAAGTTGCCTTGGGCCATGGTGGACCAGCCACTATGAATCTTACTCAGAAAATATTTTGCCTAAAAATGGGAAAATCGAGTTTGTAGTGTTTGGAGCTAACAAAAACACGGAAGGGTCTCAGCAGTATTAACACTGAGATCCAGATTTAAGACAGACATTTTGACAAAGGCACATTCATCTTTTTTTGGAGCTTTACTCCACAGTTATAGTCATGGTGCACACTGTAACTTGATTTGAGCCAATTTTTCATTTTCTTTTCCACTTGTACAGGCACCAGGCAAGCTTGGTTCATGTGGAGGATAATGTGCCTGTCAAGGCTTCTCGATGTTCCTTGGTAGTTTTTTTTTCTGGCAAGTCTTTACACTGGTAAACTGGAGTAGAAGCAAAACTAAGAGACTTTTATAATGTAGCCCAGCTGCAAGTCTTAGCTCCTATGACCCGAGAAGGATCGGGACGCAATCTTCATTCCCACTGTGTCCAAGTATTCCATTGACCTGTTTTCTTTTAATGGAGATAAGAATGTGGACACGCTCTCTGCCTGCCTCATCACCTTAAAAATGCAAAATAATCAATGGCAATATGAAGTAAGTTATGATTTGACATATCAAGTCTCAACCATGGTACTTGGGAACTTAATATCTCCCAAATGATTTTAGAAAGGAAAATTAGCCCCTTATATCCATATTCATGACGAAAATCTGTACTATGTAAACCTTTATTCACAGTGCATGCCTATACCCATGTATCTATATTCAAATTGCTCTTCAGTTTTTAAATAATTGCAACCTATGTTGTGCTTCATTACTCCATATGTTCTCAAAAAGCACATCACCCCCTTATTCTATCCTTCATACAGCCTTAATCATGGTGTGCATCCTTACACAATACATCTCGATTCTCTATGCACATCCTTAATTCCTATTTAATATTTCCATCTATTTAGAATGGTTGAGTTAATAATGTGACTCACCAAAGAGTCATAGGGACGTACAGCACAGAAACAGACCCTTTGGTCCAACTTGTCCATGCTGACCAGATATCCTAAATTAATCTAGTCCCATTTGCCAGCACTTGGTCTATAAACCCTCTAAACCCTTCCTATCCATATACCCATCCAGATGCCTTTTAAATGCTGTAGTTGTCCCAGGATCTACCACTTCCTCTGGCAGCTCATTCCATACATGTACCGCCCTCTGTGTGAAAAAGTTGCCCCTTAGGTCTCTTTTAAATCTTTCCCCTCACCATAAGCCTCTGCCCTGTAGTTCTGGCCTCTCACACCCCAGGGAAAAGGCCTTGTCTATTTACTCTACCCATGCCCCTCATGATTTTACAGGTTGAGTTCTGAGGCCAAATCTGTTCATTGTGTACACCAATGATTTGGACACAGACCAAGAAGAAGTAACACTAAATTTTGTAGTGAATGTCAAAATAAGAGATATGAATAATTATTTTGAAGACTAAATAAGACTGTAAGAGGTTAATGGTAAAATACAGGATTAGACAACAATATAGTAGGTGGAATTCAATGTCAGTGTGTGAGGTGCTGCACTTTAGACAACAGTAACAGTAGCTGAACTGAACTAAGCTCAGCAAGATTGAAGATCAGAGGGACCTGGGGAGAAGGGCACAGGCATACATTCCTAGGATGTTAAAGGCTCCATCATGGTTGAAAAGATTGCTAAAACAAAATAAATGTATTTCTTGATTTTATCATTAGATGTTTACAAAATCTTAACATTACTTCAATTAGATTATTAGTATAGTACTGGAGTTGATACTATAGGAAGGCTAATGGGACTTCAAACTGCAAGTCTTATGCAGATTCACTAAGATGCTTTCTAGGAGGAGGAAATACAAGTGTGCAAAAAAAAGAAAAAACAATCTTCTTTCATTTGGAAGTAGATTATGGTGTGATATGACGGTAGTGATTATAATTATGGAAGTATGTGACAGGGTAGAAAGACGTACACTGCTTCCAGGAGTTGAGAGGTCAGTGATGAAGGGTTGTAGATACAAGATTAAGAACAAAGGGCAGGACAGACACAGAGCTAAGAGACCGTGGCACTCACTTCTAGGGTCAGTTGTTAAGGCAGGTACTGTGTCAATGTTCAATGTTAGATAGGTGGCATGAACAAAAAAAAAGAGCACCGACAGGTGACCAGGTTGCCTAAATGTACTTGTCTGTGGTAAATTAAATGGCAATACAGAACGATTGGGCCAAGTGTCCTGTTTCCATGTTGTTATTTCTATGAATGCTTATGTGCTCACCCTTACGACATGTCCTTAATTTCTATCCATGCTATTGTCCTATACATTCTTTGTCACCTTGTATACACTTAACTTACACATCCTTATTCATTGTATGTATCCTTACACTATTATTCTCACGTTCTATGTTGTTCAAACTATGTATCTTTAATTATACTGAGCATCTATACTCCTTTCTCATTATCTATTCTAAATATAGCCACATTCATTTTCCACATTCTTATCTGCATACTCATGTGCATACTCATTTCTGAACTAACTTTAGGCATTCACATAAATCTGTAGGGCTTTTACTCAGAATGAATACCTTCATTTGTTGAGCATCCTTATAGAAAAATGCTAATTTTTGCATCGTGGCAAGAAAGGATTCTGCTTTGCTTATATTAATGTGTAAAAATATCTATTCCCTATGCTTAGCTTGGAATCCATATTCATTCTGTACATACTTGTGTAAATAACACCATACCAAGGCCGAAGGTTAGTCACTCCTATGTATATTAACAGCAACTCTACTGTCAAATGTATGACAAAATGCACAATGTTATATAACTTAGTTATAATTCCAACTAGCCCATTTGCAACTAACAGGTGTGAATACCAAATTTAAAAGTCACGACCTAATTCATAAAACTTTGAAATAGCATACGAAAGATTCTCCAATTCTTAAAGCCCCAATAATCCTGTATGAAAAATTCACAAGTATTCTTAAAATCAGCCAGAAATGCATCTCTTTTGCCTTCCAAGTTTGATTACTATAATACTCAAAACAGAAAAAAAATGAAGAAATCATGAAACAAATTCAATCTAAGCAAAATAATTTTTCTGATGCTCCAAATTTATATATAGTCTACTGATGATAATGGAAAGAGGAAAGCAAGGGGATTATGATTTTAAGGTAGTCATATGACTAAAGGTCAAATTAATACATCATGACTGTACTTAAAACAATCCTTGAAATCAAAGATTCCTTTCTATCACTCCTGAAAGATCTACTAATTATTAAGAAGCACTATATGCTATCTGCTTTCACTCACAAGCAGAAGGGAAAAAGAAGAAAACAAGACATAATTTTCCTCTGCCAAGCTATTATCATGTCATAAACACACACACACACACACATACACAAAGCTCTGAAGGTACTCAGATATCTGTTTCCTACATAGGCAATAGATTTTATTCATTGCTTGGCTGACTTATCGCAGCCTGCTTTTAATGAGGTATAATAAGGAGAGCATTTTGTAGCTACACGGTTGTACTATTTTATCTTCCAAACAGCTGTGTCATGGCTGTCTGTGCAGGATAAATCATATCACCCTCCCTGCATTTGCTAACACCCCTGTAATTACAGGACATTTTAAATGAAACAAGGAAAAAGAAACAGAAAAAAACACCTAAAGCTGTTGCCCAGATTACAAGCAATGGCACAGACCTCATAATAAAGCCAGTCATCATTACAATTAATTTATTATTGGGAGATAACCAAACAAAAGTGATCCATTAATTTGACAAGAACACAACTATTGGGATTAACACTATGACATCAGAGACTGGTAACCTCTTATCATCTTCCCACAACTGTTTTTTTTCACTCTTTAAAATTGTTATGGAAATAAATTTAAAAATACTTTAGGCCACACAGAAATTAATTTCTGGTCATAAGGGCAATTTGATAATTAGAACTGTAAAGGCTGTAGGATAAAACCAAGGAATGATTTGCTTAGCTATTTGAGCACAAAAATTCATTAATAAATAAGTGAGCTGTTCACTGTTTCCTTAATTTCTTGATGAAGTTAAGTGACTCAACCTATACTGTAATAGAAGAATCACTTATGTTATTTCATTGAGGCATAAAAATGAAAGAGAGTTTTTGCAAATATTTATGTTTTATTCCCCCCCCAACCCCTGCAACACTCTCACACCCGCCTCTTCTCTCTCATCTGTTTATAACCTGAAGCCTTCACTGTCTCAATCAATACTTCAACTAGCAATCTGTTTGGGGTTGAACAGACAGCCTGGTTAATATGAATGCCAACTTTTCTGGTGCCTCTTCCACAGTTGGGCTGAAGAGGACTAAAAATCTTGTCTATCAGAAATGTAAATGATGAGCTGTCTTCCTGAGGGAAATGGATGAGTGCATTTTAGCTGGGGTGAATTCACTGGGCTTCTTGTGTGATTAACAACTCAGTGACCTGTTGTCCTTGGTCTAATTACTTTTAAATTTGCACTTTACATAATTATCAAAAGGAATTTTTTAGAAACTCCATTAATTCATGAGCTTGAAATCAAATTTAAGATATGAGATATGTAGCCCAATGTATAATTTCTTCAGTAATTTCAGGGATGTGAAAATTATATGAAAAATTATAAAGATTAACATTTCTTAAATATAAAGATAAAAATTCACTTTTAAAATTGCAAAATAAAGACTATTTTTGGTAATTAATTTTCAAGCACATTGTAATGATGAAATTGAATAAAATACTGTTGAAACTTGGGTATGAAGAGATTTACCAGATTCTAAACTCAAATGGCTACTTTGCTCCATTAAATGTGATGTTTCTATTTATTGAAAAACACAAGCAGCCACCATCCTTCAACACGCATTCCCCCGTCACCTAGCCAGCTCGATTTAAGGTGTTCTCTTTCGCTGATGTGTCTAATTTATCACCCCTCTCCATGATTGATCTTTTTCGTATAAGCCCTGCACCACTGCTGATTTTGCATTAACCATGGTTCTTTTTTTTGAATAAACTAAAACAGCTGCTTGATTTGCAGGAGAAGCAAAGGAACATTTTAATATATTAAAACTGCAAGACTCTATGAACAAAGTGTAAGTGTTTATATTCTTCCCAAAAGCCTCTAAGCTTGTAAATGGCATGTGCCACATGCTAGGTGAACCCAATTCTTTTGCTTTTTTTTGGCTAGTGTCTTTAAAGAAACTGTTCCATTGTAAAACTTTATGATTTGATTCACTGCTGCAGTTAGGGCACCTGTTTGCTGGTTTTAATTAACTATCTTAGCTCCTGGAAAGTTTGTTCCCCCCCTTTCCAGGCTAGTATCTTTCAGAAACTGGCTGCTGTAAACTGTGATTATAGCTTCAACACCAGGGCCCCCAATTTGAAAAGACCTCCTGCCTTCTTCTTTGATCTCGGCTGCCAGAGAACTGCCGGTTGCTATTTTTCTGCCCTCTCAACACTGGCTCTGTCACCTGGCTCTCACAAAGGAAACAAAGGGATGGCTCTTTCTCTCCCTCTCGCACACAAGCAGAGAGACACAATCGAGCCACTGAATTATACTCACGATACACAGCCCACCAGAGCAGCTGCTACCCATTTTTCACAAAAAAAGGACAAGATACTTGCTGAATTAAAAAAAAACTAACTGGCAAGCAACAGGCAAACCTGTTGCAAAGATGTGTGGCTTTTGAAAACATATATGTTATATTTGTTAGCCGTTAAAAGATTACAGTGTTTACTGTTTAATTTAATCATTGTAGGACCAAGATGAGTATTTTTCAGACTATTGATGAACTCTCATTAAAAAACACTGCAAGTATGTTTGTAATTCCACCTTGCCGCTAAGTGGACGGGTTCTATAGGTTGCTCGTTCCACATTTTATTAATCCATATCACATTTACTCTGCAACAATAGAACACATTTTGCTGACAAAAGATGTACAGTACATTTAAAATATTTATCAATGATTAGCCTAGATGAATGTGGTACTAACATTTCTATATTTCATAAAATGCATTTTGTGCCAATTAATGATCAAACATTTGCCTAAAAATCTGTAATAGCAAAGGCAACAAATTGATATTTTTTGACATAAAAGCAAAAAATCTAGTTTAATTGTTCGAATTTGGGCAATTTAATATCATGTCTTTCTCTTCTGGATCAACAGTTGAAAATAATGCTGAGACATTCTTTACCTCAAGATATTCAGTATTATGTAATTTCCCCCTTTTTGAAATTTTCAATCATGGTGTAAATATACATTATGCAATTGAGAATTTTCTAAATAAATGTGAGAAACTTGCTTATTCATCATCGCAGCAAATTCACTAAGTTAATTTCATTCATAAATAATGGACAATCATTATGGCTTTTATTCCTTACTTCACAGAATATAAAATAGTTGTATCATTTTGAAAAAGGTGCTTAAGACTACAATAATTGTCACAACAATCTAGTGCACTGACTATTGAAGAGTTTTTACAATGGAAATATATCAATAATTAATCTGTATGAATCAATTGGACAATGAAAATTATTTGGATTTGAGTAGCAAAAGTGATTACAACTGTGTGGCGTAATGCTAGCTTGCTTTCTGACAGTAGTCTGCTTCATTGTATGCGTTATCATGCTGTCGGAGAGAGCTGAGGATACTGACCGAGTCTCCCTGGTGGGTTTACTGACTGAACATCAAGCTCTCCTTCAGCCTCTGTAGACCAGACACATTGCACAAATGTAGACAGAGGGCAAATGAGCAGTAATTGATGAGAATAAAGATGTTTTGCCAGACAGAGATAGTACCCCTACAGAGAAATAAGGCATTTACAAATAAAACATGGACTAGACAAGATAGACGCCCCACTTTGCCATGAATTCTGCAACAAAAATTTAAATTGGGCCACTAACTGTGCACAGAACACTTTGAAATGAAAAATAAAGACAACAAAAACATGAAACAACACTGCACAGGGACTAACAAAACGGAGTACAGCAACATTGCTGTTAGCATTGATTGTTAGTGTCCGAGGAGCCATTTGTTTTTATCCCAAAGACTTTACATGCATAGCTTTACACAGACTATCGGTTGAGAAGATATCTGTCACCAACACACACCCCCCACCCCTCTCCACCAACCCCCATTGCCCATATTCACCAACAATGATCAGTGATTGCTCAGAAACGAAACAATTCCTGAAATGCCTGCACACCCCCCACCACCACCCCACCACCCCCAAATTTTAGTTAAACAAATGTTGGACTTGTTCACATGGTGCAGAGTCTGTGTTCAAGAGCCATTCATTATGTACAAGAGTACACAAAGTTTTTCTTCCATGTTACAGTGAAAGTAGCAAGTTGAATGTGAATGAATGTGTGAAAGGTCAAATTAAATCTTAAGATAGAACATTAGATCAAAACAAATACTTCCAGATTTTCTAATTTTTAAAAACTTTATTTGTTTCTTTCCCATTGTAGTTTATTTATTCAAATCCTTCTCTTCTTAGGCCAATGTTATTTTCAATTCTTAATAATTTGCTGATGGTTTAATTCAATCTTTTGTGACTTCCTAAGCTATACTGAAATATTAAAGATCCATATTCCACTAAACTATGAAAATGCAAAAAAAATTAAGGGAAATTGGTTATATGTTAACAACCATGATCTCCTTTCCTCTTAAAAACATTTGTTGAAGCCTTGAATCTTACACAATGCAAACTGTTTCAAACACATGGGAATTCTGATTCTCGGCATTTGCCTGGGAACACATTGCTAATCAGTACACATTGTATTTAGTTTAATAGGTACATTCCCTTAAACCAGGAAAAAAACACAGGTAATGTCTAAACTTCTTAAAATTCTGGAATTTTGGATCATTTTGGAATATACTGAGAATTGTTTTGAGAAAATTTTCAAAGTTTTTATTGGTGCATTTTAAAAAATTTTTGAGCAATGGTATTTAAAAGAGAAAAAAAAATATGCTGCAAGTGAGCAGGTACTCCCTTGGCAGCAGTTGTGTTACAGATTTTTTTGGGAAGAAAAAAAAGAAAGGAAATCGATGGCACTTTGAATAGAGGTCGTCAGGGTTGTTGCTCAAGAAAGTGACAGATCTGTGTAGTAAGCCTCTAGCAGCCCCCAAAAATTCCATACATATTACCATTTAGCTGCAATATTTCAGGCTACAATGTCCATAGTGAAACACCACTTTAAAAATCAACCATTTATCCTGTACAGTTGTGCATTGCGAGTGTTAACAAAATATAAGTAGATATAGCAATAAATACAAATGCTTAGGCAGTTGAATAGACAAAAAACTAAAAATGTACAAATAGCTAACTTACAAACAAAGTCTAAAACAAACATCTTTTAAAACAATCATAATTTGTAGGAAGAATTTCAATAAATGATCCACATTAAGTAACCATGTGCTGTAGCAGCGCTCAAAACCTAAACTTATGCCAAACAAAATGCCAATATTATTAACCACTGCCCAAAACAAATTGGGTAAGTAAAGGAATGTTTGGTTAAATTTCACTAGCAATTTCAATTGCTATTTATATCACCGAAATGCTGGAGAATTCAAGCTTTAGTTAAGTTACTTGGAATACATCAGGCTTGTACATTTTAACATTTTTTTTGTCATCCACAAAATAGACATGTTTAGCCTCTCATCTTGGTTGAGAGATGAAAAGAATTCCTAAAACTAAAGCAGATGGCTTGGAATATCAAAGAAGAGGCTTAATGTTGCTTTTATATGAAACAACCACTATGGGTGTGTATTTGGCAGGATACACTTTGCAGATGTCAAGTAAATCAGCATCTATAAAATCAGTTTTAAAATAATGTACTGTTTTTGGATTAAAGTGAACTGAGAGCTATTGTAACCATTTCCTCTACTAACATGTTTTCTTGAACATTCTTATTTGCAGTCATATAAAGCTGCCAGTGCATATTTATCTGCTTAAAAGATATCCTTAATCCAGCTGCATGTAATTTAACGCAGTGCATAGGATGAGACAGTTTTTTTTTAAAAAGCTGTGTCAACTCACACCTCAGCCTTATAACAAATGGCAGTGTGTAAAAGGCCAATTGTCCTTTCCCTTATCTCTTTCGCACCTCAATATTCATTCCAACAACCCTCAAATCCTTTTTGCTACACCACAGGCTTAAAGACTGGGCTGTATAATACCGGCTCTCAGCAAGTGCCCAAAGCCGATCCACTACTGCCTTCTTCCTCTCGATTTTTCCATATTAGTGGCTGTCATTACCATAAGAAGAGGTAGAGGAAAAGAGGGGAGGGAAGCACTTAAAGAAATGTGAAAGGGATGCTAGTTGAAAACCAGTGGGGAGAACTGAAAAAGATCAGCCTTTTCACATTTGGTTAAGTAGTGGAAAACACCCTGACGGCCTTATGATTATAAAGAACACTTCTGCTAAAGTTTATTTATTGCAAAAAGAAAAGAATATTATCATATATTTCAATTTGTGCCACTTCCCGCATCATTTGCTATCCCAGACACCCTTGCTTCAACTTGTTTGCCCAATAAATCAAAAAGAAATTTATGAAAAAGAAAAGCAACCAGGTTGGTCCTGTCAGGAAGGAAGCAAAGACATCCATGTTTTGTTGTTTTAAGGGTTTTTTTGTTAACTACTCAGGAAGGAAGATAGGGGCCTGGATGCTGACTCAATGAGTGCAGCTTAATCACTCATTCTTTACTATAATATAGACCTTTTAAGTTTCTCACTACAGTCCAAACTTTTACAACTATTTACGCACTAATTTGTATTTTTGTCTATCTCTCCAACAATCTTCTGATTCAATTGCTTGTAACTCACCTTGTTCTACTTTCCTTTCACTTTTTGCCAATCTATTACAATTCTACTATTATTCTCACGTTTTCTCTCATTTGCCTTGTCTCCTCTTACGCTTTCTTCAACCAAAACAAACAGTAGCAAAAGTCAGTCGCTTCCCACAGCTGAAGCTTGTTAACTTATCACCCATTATCACCTCATCCTTTAAGTACCACCTTTCTTCTCAGACTGCTGATGAGCCCTCGCAAAATTTTAGGTTTGCAATTTAACTCAACAAATATCACAAAACAGCTGCAGTGAACTGGTTTCCTCTGAGTTCCAAGGCCGGTTTCTCCTTGGAGTTATTTAGATTGCAGGGTGGGGTGGAGTGAATATTGTCAATGAAAACAAATCTTTTTTCTTTAACTGAATACTAAAAGCATCAGTTGCGCTGAGAAAATGCAATCATTACTTAACTACTTCAGAGAATTTTAATTGCTGGTAGAATTCCATTTATTTTACTTGGTTTTATCTTAAACTATAAGGCATTTTAAAAAAAACTATACTTTCAAGCAAACAAATGTCTGCATCTGAAGAATGTATAGCCCATATGAAATTAGGGAACGTAAGATGAAACATAACAGGTAGTCAAGAATATTAACTTTAAATGTTGCCCATATATTTCAACTTCTGACTTCATTGAAAACAAAGACACTATTCTAAAAGTTTAGGTGGCTTGAATTTTAACTTGACTATATACATGATTAATATTCATTACCCGGTTAGTTCAAATGCAAAGTAAACTTAGCAAGTACAGCCAAAACATGAAGACATGAAAATTCTTCAAAAGTATCTACATGTAATGAAATATGCTGTGCTTTTTGGGAAAAAAGTCACAAGTTTTGGGCACTTGCTGAAAATTTCTATTTGAACCATAAAAAGGGCCCAAAGTAGTTAAAATACATAAAAGAAAAAGCACTTACATCTTTCATTTCGATTTTCTTCAGGGCTTGCCGAGTTTTCCCGGTCAGAGATGAGACCTGACACAGCAAAGACCTTTTTTCCAGTGTCATCGAGCTTCAGTGAACTGGGGGAACTGGATGGGAGCTGGGCTGTGAACTCATACTCCTTGCCCTCAGAGTCCGAAAACCTCAGGTGAGGGGATTCGTTTTCATGACAGTTCTTCAGTCTTTTGGCAGGTGTAAAGGCTGACTGGTAACTGTCTCTGTCTTCAGCGGAGGCAAAAGGTCGGAATGCCCCAACACCACTATGATTCAGCATGCTGATTGGGGTACAGTCCAGATTTGGAGGTGCAAATTGATGATGCAGGTGTAAAAGTTGAGGGGGAAAGTCTCGGTTCGGGAAGGCCCCTGGCACCCCGCCCTGACGGTGGTACATTGAGGCAAAGGTATAGGAGCCATTAGTAAAGGGAATATGGACATCTTTGTCCACAGAGACAGGTACTCCAAAGGGTCTAGGCTGCTGGCAGGAGATGGTGGCATCTCGGCTGGCCTCTGCAGTCGAGGCCAGGACCATTAAAGCTGGAGATGCAAGGGGGTTAGGAAGATATGAAGAATTCTCCATCTTGAAAGCTGTTCTGTGCAAGTCCATTGGAAACTCTTTGCTCACTAGTACCAGAATTATATAATGACCTTCTGAAATGGAGGCAAGGCTGGCTTTATAAAGAGCAAGGTGACATCATTACCATCACAGCTTGATAGATCCTGTATTAATAAAGAAAGCAAAATAAATATTCACATTCACACACACTCTCTCTTTATATATACAGATGTATATACCCCATTACAAGCATTCTGACTCTTGTATAGATTAGGTACTATTTGACCACAGTAATTATGAAAATCTATACTTAATACACTCTGGTGTCAAAGTGTCACGAGCTTAAAGACTGACCCCAAATAACAGAACCTCTATAGCCCTGTGATCAAAAATGCATTTATTGCTCCGAAATCACAAGAGGTGGCTACTGATTAAGGGATTTTTTCTGCTCCCAAAGTCCTGCTCACCGAAATATGAAAATAGTCGCTTTTTAGGTTTTCCTTTTAAACAAATATTTTGGATTTTAATTTGCCACATGGTTAAAAATAAAGATTAAAATAACTTAACAGTATTGATTTACGCGGTAGAATTGACATTAATTTTAGTTCAGTTATCACTTTGCAAAGCGATCAATAGTAACTAATAACGAATGACAGCGCTGGTAAAAAGGAGAGAAAGCAGGACTCCAGCCAAAAATCGAAATGTACCGACACTAAATCATCCCATACTTTTTTCAGTCGTCAGAAATCAGGACACCGAAAAACCCAGTTGCTACTTATGTTACAGCTATCAAGATTAATAACATCCAGCGCCAGATAATTCATTGCAACTTTGAAACTGAGGCCAATTAAACAGCTAATTTCTTGATACTTAGAAGTGATCACCAAGAAATAGATAATATCACGAAAAGCTAAGCAGTTATGCCATATGGAATTAACAATAGCATATATATCACTATATAGATGCGTATTAGGTAAGTGAATACAATTTGCACGCTCAGTTCAGCATAGCGTAATTTGTTATTTTAAAAAAAGCATTAAATAGTTAAACCGGCAGGTTACAATGCAAGCAATGGACTCAAACTGGCTGGACTAAACTACTTTTACTCTAGTATGTTTTTTTATTGCAAGGTGCACGCACCAACACATACGGACAGTGAAGCATGTAAACAATGACTTCCGCGCAAAGTTGGAGACAACACATCACAGACACGTTTGTGCATTACTGTACTTACTTTAATTCCCAAGGATGCTTTCACTTTTTATAACAGAACACATACACACTAAAATAAAAGGATTTATTTCTTTTGGCAAAACTCTCCCTTAGTATAAAGGGACTGTGGAGTTGAAGTCTGGAAATACGGTGCGTGTGTGTGTGAATGAAGTCTGCTGTTGGAAGATGGTGTTGATTACATGCACAGAGGGATCCCTATCCTGGGTCCGATCAGAGGAGGAATGTTGCGTTGCTGCTGCTCCGCTTGGCTCAGTGTGCCTGTGTGTATGTGTGTGTGTGTGTCAATTTCAGAACTCACTCACCGGGACAGCAATATAGCAGTACAGCCTCAGCCAGCCTACTGCGCAGCCGCATCGTCCTCATACAGGCACCTGGGAATTGTAGTTCTCACTCATCGCTTTATCTCCCGCTCTTTGCTTTCCTGCTGTACTCGTCTTTCCTTTTTTTTACATTTCTAAATTGTTTAGCGACATACGTTCACTTCTGCCCTTACTTATCCTGTTTCCTCTTCACAGCATTAATCCTTCCATTTTCATTTGACGTGTAGAGTTTATGCTTCAACGTTTTTGGATTTGCTTAAAAACTGTCATTCTGCAATTCTTCCTTTCAATTATTCTTCTGTTTAACATTTCCCATTTTAGATTTATAAAACCTTGTTAAAATGTTAACTCCTAAGTCCCTCTGCCCGATATGCATTTACTTTTATTTCATTATCCTCATTTCCATTGCGTAGTTCTTCTTGATTTCCATTCGCGTTGCATGTTTCTTTCTCATTCCGGTGAGTTTTTCTCTTCCTACACTTTGGCATTTCCTTTCTTTTCATTTCCGTCATTTTTCCCCTGCTTGACAATATATAACGATTCTTGCCTTTTTATATTTCTCTTTTAAGCTTATTTTTAGACCGGCTGACTTTCTGATCTTTTGCTTGATGTTTATCTGGTCTATGGTTATATTTCCCTGTTTCAGTACAGCATTTTCACTTCTTTATCGGAAGTGCAGATTGTCGATTTTTGTGTTTTGCTTTCACCTTGCCTCAACTTCGCAACCCCGGATTTCTGATTCTCCCCTTTCCTTCCCTGGTGTACTCATAATGCATTCATGCATTTGATTTTGAACATTTTCGGCTCCATTGAACTTCGTGTTGCGTAAACTACTCTCAGTAACTTTCTGTCTTATGCTTCCTTTGCTTTATTTTGCTTCACCTACCTGTTTCTTCATCGTTTAGTTCTTACTATCCTGTTCCGACTCTAAATTTCTCGATGGCTATTTCCAATCATCGTTCTTCCATAATTTCGTATTCTTTTCGTTGCACAGGAGCCGCTCCTGCAATCTGCAATAATTGAGCCAACTGAATATTGTAGATCGAGAAGGTGTGAAGAGGAGACATCAGTAATTAAACGAGTTACAAACTACTTCAGAAGTTCAGTCATCAATGTTATTTCCTTAAATTCCACACAGATTCCTGATCGAAAGAAGGCAGGACCTGAAACAATATTGGGGGCATCATTTCCAAAATCAATCAACTAATTGTACAAAAATACAAAAGTAAAATAAAGTCACACCGAGATTGATAAATTTACACTGTGGATGTATCTATTAATGTTGCACTAACCCTTTTGATGGCCTACATAAGCCTGTATTTCAACAAGCACCAAAAATCAATACCCAACATTATTAATTATCTCAGTTTCTCATTGAACATGAACAGCTTAACAGTACCAAGGAGTTCAGATAAAAGAACCGCCTGACAGTACAAATATAATACAGCATACAACAAAATTACACTTGGATTTACCCCAACAAATTTTTAAAAATAGATGCATAAGCTAGCAGTCCCAAAAAGGAAAAATAATGTTACCCCTTTAGCATCCAGAAATTCCTTGCCATTTTCACCGCGTAAAAGATGGTGGTCCATTTTCGTATTTTAGTTATTAATAGGTGAATTGCAACCATTATCAGATAATTATATTGTAAAGGATTCGGTCAAAATTTTAGAAAATAAGTGATAACTTGAATAATATGGCTATAGTTTACTTTTGTCGTACTTGCAACATTATCAATAACTACATAAGTAATTTATACTGACAGAGATTGTAATTTTTTCGGACGATGCAAACTTGTCAAATCGCCAAACGTAACTTTGATAATAATCGATACTTTATTTTAAGTGCTGGTGTAAATGGCAAGAAATGTATTTACAAATTTACCATGTCTTACTGCAAATCTGAGTGCAATTCACCGTGTCAGTGCGCCTGCGAAACGGGACGTGAGTAATAAAACTACAACTCCCAGTGCTCTGAGCACAAAAAAACTCAGCTTCTCTAAAGACATTAAAGCGTAAGACGTTCCGCATCTGTAGTCTTTTCAATTTAATGTGAAATTTGATGCACTTGTAACACCACATTTACATCAGACAGAAAGAGTGAGCACACTAGCGACGAGTTACGATTTATTGTTGACATTTGCGGACTGGGTGCTCACTATGGTAGATCTGGAGATGACAAAGATTCGCCATCTCCTTAAATATTATACCGAACTCCCGAATGATATTGTTGAAATAAACTACCAACATGTTAGAAAACTCTCAACAAAACATATGAAACTAATAGATGGGTTTAATAAAATTAATCACGAATAATCGGTGCCAGTTTCTGAGTTGGGAAGTTATAAGTATGCCTTTATGTAAATTGGGAAGTTGGAACTACAACTCCCAGAATGAGGACCCGGATCGGATCGTCTCGGCCCGGTCTCGGCCCGGCCCCGGCCCGACCTGACACGACCCAGCGTAGGCCGTCCCGAACGGCCACTCCGCCATCTTTGCCCGCTCAACCAAACCTGCTGGCGAGCGTTTGAAAAGCGTGAGCGCGTATCGTCCCCACAAGCCCCGCCTCCCATGGGCTTTATTGGTTGCAACTGCGTCCCTCCGGAGCTAACTTGGGCTCCAATTGGCCTTGGGGGGTGTCAATCCTAAATCGGGTCACAGGCGGGGTTCGGCAAGCAGGATAGGGTGAGTAAGGCCGTTGGCCGCCTTGAGTTTATTGATGGTTTGATTTTTAACCTGGGGAAACCCGAGGCGTTTGTATTATCTCCGGCCAAGAGGCTGAACAACAGGCTGTTTGTGTTGGTCAAAAAATGCAGAGAATTCTACTACCGTAATAAACTTGCGACTTGGCATATTCCGAGGCACTTTTTCTATGTTGAGGCCTTCATGGTGTAGCAGTTCTGATAGTTATGAATGTTTTGTTAGTTACACGGTTCTCTGGTCGTTTTTTGAGATTGACTTTTTGTTACTTGTATCATCTTATGAATAGTTGTCTTTGGAAAGGGAAACTCTCCAGAGGCAAGCTACCGTTTTTCGGCAGTGACTTAACGTGGAGGATTACCTATCCTATGAAACGAAAGCGACACTTCTAATGCAATAAACGTGAAAATTTCAAGAGCTTAGAACTTAGTATAGCTTTAGTGTGGAGGTGCCGGTGTTGGATTGGGGTGGACAAAGTTAAAAACCACACAACACCAGGCTAGAGTCCAACAGGTTTATTTGGAAGTACTGGCTTTCAGAGCGCTGCTCCTTCATCAGGTAACTAATAAACTTGTTGAACTATAACCTGATGTTGTGTGATTTTTAACTTGGTATAGCTTTAATCTACAGGAACCATAGGCATTTCTCTTTCTCAGGGAAATGAAGGTGTTCACACAATTCGAGGGGCAACCCTTTGGATCAAACGTGGGGCAAGACAAACAGGCACATCTCCACGAACTAGCACAACCGTTACATGGAGTTAACCCGCGCCGTTGGTATCACTGAGTCACCAACTGACTCTCAGACCTTTAATTGAATGACGTTTTAATTTACCAGTAAATGTTCATTCTTTGTGGATAAAAGGGATAGCTTTATCTCCCCTATAAAATTTAGTGTTTCCCATTGCATTTTTCCTTGGGAATTTCATCTTTATTTCTTAGCGGTGAAAGTGTAATGTGTATATCAAATTTAGAGAAACAAATGTTTAAAGATTATTCTTTTCCCCGGGTCATTTATTATGAGCACATCAGTCAAAGGTAATGGTGATCGGGCAGGGCAGTAACTTTTGTGTTATTTGTACATTTGTTAGGCTTTTCTTGAACATTTGTCATTGAACTTGAGTTGAGGTTTGTTTTCATTTCTGAACTGAGTTTATTTGAGTGGTAGAGCAGTTGGGAGGTTATGTTGCAGCAGTACAGGACATTGGTTAGGCCATTTTTGGAACATTATACTCTGTGGCCATTCTGGTCTCCCTGCTTTAGAAAAGATATTGTGGAACTTGAAAGGGTTCAGGAAAGACTGACTAGGATGTTGCCAGGGTTGACCAGTTTGAGCTCTGGGAGACGCTGAATAGGCTGGGGCTATTTTCCCTGAAAGGTCTGAGGCTAAGAGGTGACCTTAAAAGAGGTTATAAAACATGAGCATGGATAGGGTGAATAGCTGAGGTCTTTTCCCCAGGTTAGGGGAGTCCAAAATTAGAGGGCATAGGTTTAAGGTGAGGAGAAAGATTTAAAAGGGATCTAAGGGGCAGCTTTTTCACACAGAAGGTCATGCAGATCTGGAATGAGTGCCAGAGGAAATGGTAGAGACTGTTACAATTAAAACATTTAAAAGGCATCTGGATGGGTATATGAATAAGAAGGGTTTAAAGGGATATGGGCCAAATACTAGCAAATGTGACGAGATTAATGTAGAATATTTGGTTGGCATGGACGAATTGGACCGAAGGATTTGTTTCCATGCAGTAGATTTCCATGTCTCTATGTTCTGGTATATTATGATTTGCCTTGGTAATTTGTTACTCTTTTCAATTCACTATTTGATGTGATATAATTTCTACACAACGTATAAGACAAGAAATTGAACTCTTCACGTGTCATGGTAATCTAAGCTCTGTTACACAATTTACTTCATTAGTGAATACATAAGAGTAGTATCCAAAATTAAATGTTATACTTGTTTGTCTTTTAGTTAGTTATTTTCTGTGACTGTTTTTATTTATTATAGTTAAAAAGACTTGACTGTGACAAACATTTAGAGTCATAGGGATGTACAGCATGAAAACAGACCTTTCGGTCCAACCCGTCCATGCCGACCAGATATCTCAACCCAATCTAGTCCCACTTGCCAGCACCCGGCCCATACCCCTCCAAATCCTTCCTATTCATATACCATCCAAATGCCTTTTAAATGTTGCAGTTATACCAGCCTCCACCACTTCGTCTGGCAGCTCATTCCATACACGTACCACCCTCCGTGTGAAAAAGTTGCCCCTAAGGTCTCTTTTATATCTTTCCCCTAAACCTATGCCCTCTAGTTCTGGACTCCCCGACCCCAGGGAAAAGACTTTGTCTATTTATCCTATCCATGCCCCTCATAATTTTGTAAACCTCTATAAGGTCACCCCTCAGCCTCCGATGCTCCAGGGAAAACAGCCTGTTCAGCCTCTCCCTATAGCTCAAATTCTCCACCCTGGCAACATCCCTGTAAATCTTTTCTGAACCCTTTCAAGTTTCACAACATCTTTCTGATAGGAAGGAGACCAGAATTGCATGCAATATTCTAACAGTGGCCGAACCAATGTCCTGCACAGCCGCAACATGATGTCCCAATTCCTGTACTCAATACTCTGACCAATAAAGGAGAGCATACCAAACGCCACCTTCACTATCCTATCTACCTGTGACTCCACTTTCAAGAAGCTATGAACCTGCACTCCAAGGTCTCTTTGTTCAGCAACACTCCCTAGGACCTTACCATTAAGTGTAGAAATCCTGCTAAGATTTGCTTTCCCACAATGCAGCACCTCTCATTTATCTGAATTAAACTGCATCTGCCACTTCTCAGCCCTTTGGCCCACCTGGTCAAGATCCTGTTGTAATCTGAGGTAACCTTACATTATGTTTACTTAATATGTTCTGCCTTTTAAAGCAGTCACTTGTCCAAATCTCAGTGAGAAACTCAGTGTAAGCATTTATCATTGGGAAGCTCTACAATAGTTCACCATTATATGCTGTATTTATGAATTAGTAAAATTGCTTTGAACTTGTTTTGCAAAGCAAATGGCATTTCCCCAGTTATTTACGTTTTCTAATGTCCAACATTTTAAACAAAATAATCTGATATGGACTTTATGTATGACACTCCCTTGTTTGCCTTTTAATACTTACATTGAAAGTTTTTTTTTCAAAGTCTTCAGTCTATTTGAAATCTTGGACTTTGCCTTCATATTTTTTTAATCACAGTAGTTGCTCAGATCCCTCAACAAAGTATATGCTCAGTATTCACAAACAATTTCCAGAAATTCCCAGTATAGAATCCATGTTTACCCATGTACATGATTAATGCAGAACGGAGTGACTCTTACTTTATGGGGATATTAGAATTTCCTTGCTTATTTCAAAATGTTTTAAAACAAACTGGAAGTTGCGTTTTGAGTTATAGTTCAGTAAAATTGATATTTTTATTAAATTAAATTCTCAACTATTTACTGGCAACACACCTGATCAAGATGATCGTCAGAGAGAAGAAGGTTGAGAGGTGACTTAACAGAGACATATAAGATAATCAGAGGGTTAGATAGGGTGGACAGGGAGAGCCTTTTTCCAAGTATATGACGGCGAGCATGAGGGGGCATAGCTTTACATTGAGGGGTGATAGATATAGGACAGATGTCAGGTATTTTCTTTACTCAGAGAGTAGTAAGGGTATGGAATGCTTTGCCTGCAACAGTAGTTGATTCGCCAACTTTAAGTACATGTAAGTTGTCATTGGACAAGCATATGGACGTACATGAAATAGTGTAGGTTAGATGGGCTTCAGATTGGTATGACAGGTTGGCGGAACGCCGAGGGCTGAAGGGCCTGTACTGCACTGTAATGTTCTATATGTTTTCTTTTGAGTTTTAAAAGACTGAACATGTCTACTTTACAAGCTGCTTTTCATTTTTAATGAAAGATTTGAACCATTTTGAGGCTTGTATTTTTCCAATATTACTTGCAAACAAATCTTTTGAAAATGTGAACGAAGAATTTTGTTTAAAACTGAAAACTCACTAATGGTACATTATTTATATTTATATAAATGGTTTGGGTGTGAGTATAGGAAGTATGTTTGCAGGTGACACCAAAATTAGTGGTGTAGTGGACGGTGAAAAAGCTGTCTAAGATTATACCCTAGAACTCTGTGGGAAGCTGGAGAAGTGATTGCTGGGTCTTTTGCTGAGATATTTGTATCATCGATAGTCACAGGTGAGGTGCCGGAAGACTGGAGGTTGGCTAACGTGGTGCCACTGTTTAAGAAGGGTGGTAAGGACAAGTCAGGGAACTATAGACCAGTGAGCCTGATGTCAGTGGTGGTCAAGTTGTTGGAGGGAATCCTGAGGGACAGGATGTACATGTATTTGGAAAGGCAAGGACTGATTAGGGATAGTCAACATGGCTTTATGTATGGGACATCATGTCTCACAAACTTGATTGAGTTTTTTTGAGGAAGTAACAAAGAGGATTGATGAGGGCAGAGCAGTAGATATGATCTATATGGACTTCAGTAAGGTTCCCCATGGGAGACTGATTGATTGATTAATAAGGTTAGATCTCATGGAATACAGGGAGAACTAGCCATTTGGATACAGAACTGGCTCAAAGGTAGAAGACACAGGGTGGTGGTGGAGGGTTGTTTTTCAGACTGGAGGC
>NW_025211971.1:24092-25000 GCF_004010195.1 Chiloscyllium plagiosum
CTTGATCAGATGGGCCAATGGGCTGAGAAGTGGCAGATGGAGTTTAATTCAGATAAATGCGCGGGACTGCATTTTGGGGAAAGCAAATCTTAGCAGGACTTATACACTTAATGGTAAAGTCCTAGGGAGTATTGCTAAACAAAGAGAGTTTGGAGTGCAGGTTCATAGCTCTTTGAAAGTGGAGTCACAGGTAGATAGGATAATGAAGAAGGCATTTGGTATGCTTTCTTTTATTGGTCAGAATATTGAGTACAGGAGTTGGGAGGTCATGTTGCGGCTGTGCAGGACATTGGTTAGGCCACTGTTGGAATATTGTGTACAATTCTGCTTTCCTTCCTATCGGAAAGATGTTGTGAAACTTGAAAGGGTTCAGAAAAGATTTACAAGGATGTTGCCAGGGTTGGAGGATTTGAGCTATAGGAAGAGGTTGAACAGGCTGGGGCTGTTTTCCCTGGGGCGTCGGAGGCTGAGGGGTGACCTTATAGAGGTTTAAAATCATGAGGGGCGTGGTTAGGATAAATAGGCAAAGTCTTTTCTCTGGGGTCGGGGAGTCCCAAACTAGAGCGTGTCGGTTTAGGATGAGAGGGGAAAGATATAAAAGAGACCTATGGGGCAACTTTTTCACACAGGGTGGTACTTGTATGGAATGAGCTGCCAGAGGAAGTGGTGGAGGCTGTTACAATTGCATTATTTAAGAAGCATTTGTATGGGTATATGAATAGGAAGGGTTTGGACGGATATTGGCCGGGTACTGGCGGGTGAGACTAGATTGGGTTGGGAAATCTGGTCGGCATGGACGGGTTGGACCGAAGGGTCTGTTTCCATGCTGTACATCTCTATGACTCTATAAAGGAATCTTGATCAGATGGGCTAACGGGCTGAGAAATGGCAGATGGAGCTTAATTTCA
>NW_025211972.1:0-3849 GCF_004010195.1 Chiloscyllium plagiosum
AAGTGTGTGCAGTAGTGGTTTCCTCATTTAAGGATGCATTGCAATGTTTGGTATTATTTGGACAATTCAGAGAAGGTTTAATACCTGGAATATGATGGTATGAGGGAAGCTTGGATAGACTAGGCTTGCACACACAAGTGTGCAGAGCAAGAAAATAATTGATTGAAACAAAAAAAAGATCCTGAGGCATCTTGAGAGAAACATCTTCTCTACATCCGACTTATGAGAATCTGAAATTTAGGAGTCACTGTTCAAAAATTAGGCATCATCCTTTCATGAAAGAGATAAGGAGAACTTTCTCAGCTGACCAGGAGTCTTTGGAATTCTCTTCTTTAAAAGATGGTGAAGTAGAGTCCACATTTCTTTTTAATGATTAAAAAACAGACAGCTAGAAAGAACGATAAATAAGGTTGATCAGTGGTGGGCAAAAATGTGGAAACATCAGATTAGCTGACATCTTAATCAATGACAGAACAACCTCAAGGGACTGAGTAGCATACCCCCACTTCAAATGGTCTTGTTTGTAGGAGTGGGCTGAAAAGGTTCACACACAATATTATGCACCAATCGAGACTATTAACAGGAGGTACCTTAGATATAGTCAAGGCATTCCCACAAGGCAATATTGCCAGAGTTCCTTGACTCCTGAGATAGAGTGAGATAAAGTAGGAAGGCAAGGGGTCATGACAGATATCAGGAGCCAGACTAAACAGAATGCATTCAAAGGGAAAGTGAAAGCAGAAGTGAGAGAGTCAAGACATAGGTTGATAAAAGAATACAAAGGCTCCACACACAAAATAGTCAAATAAAAAGTAATAAGAAGTATGAAATCAACCAGGGACAAAAAAAGGAAATTTATTTAAGAGGCAAAGAGTACATGCATGAGTCTGTAACAAGGAAGCCACAGTTATAATAAAATAACAGGCAGAGATACTGAAAGGGCTAAAAAAAAATCAATAGAGACCTTAGAGAGCCTGTCTGCACTGAAAGTTGACTAATCACAAGGGCCAGATGGGGTGTACTAGAGAATGTTAAGAAAAGAATGTGGACAGTGTGTTGATATTGGTCATTGTTTTCAATTCTTTGATACAGCAGTGATGCCAGAGGATTGGAGAATTAATATTACACACAGTTTAAGAAGGGTGCAAGCAGAAACCCAGCAACTAAAGGCTGGTCAGTTTGACCTCAATAATGGTCACGTGTTTAGAAATAATAATCCAGGATAAAACTCATGAAGGGCTTATGCCCAAAACGTCAACTCCTGCTCCTCAGATGCTGCCTGACCTGCGCGTTTCCAGCACCACACTTTTCAACACCACTTCTTCCAAGATAAAACTAACAACTGTAGATCACTTAAGAAAAGCCGACATGGATAAAGGAAAATTTATGCATAATTTGATAATTTTTTGATGAAGTAACAGAAGATACACAAGGACAATACGGTTCATGTACCGTTTATGTTCAAATTAAATAAAATGGGACAATGCCTACAATTGACTGAAGGACAGGAAACAAATAAGACTGCTCAGTTGCTGTTCAAATCAGAAGACATATTAGGATTCCCTATATTTACTGAGTACCTGGTATAATTTTAAACTTAATAACAAATTTGAAGTAATCAAAAGCCCATAGTCTGGTCATAGCATCAGCAAAAATAGGAAATTTAACAGAGAAATACAAGATAATGTTAATAGAAAGAATGGGAAGCTGCCAAAAAGTACACAAACCTCAAGTAAAGGAACACAGAAACCTACAAGCATGAGTGCAAAACTTACTGATCGTGACAAAGCAAGTTTGTATTAGAAATTTTCAAAAGGGAGAGTTCCAGATATTAGAAAAAACTACTCCCACTGGCAGAAGGGTCAAGAATCAGTGAAAACCCATTTAAAATGTTTAAATAAGAACCCCTTGTTCTTTTGCCAACTTGAAAATGGTGGAGGCAGCTTCAGTCCCACCTTTTAAGAGAACTGGATTAAGCACCTGAAAAAGAAAACATACAACCTACAAAATCAAGGGGAATTTCTGCACAGAGCCAAATACACAGGGCAATTTCCTACTGTCATGTAACAAATCACTCCAACCGCTGCCTCCCTACACTATTCCAATGAAACACCTCACCTTTCCACCAGACCCTTGAGAGTTCTTACAACCCTGGTCACCTCGAAATATGGGGCAGAGGCTATGATTTTGCCAAGCCCCATTTGCAGCTTCTCTAAAACCATCTTTTCTTTATGTACTTGTCCCATTACTATCTGTGTGTGCTTGGCACTGTCAATCCCCCTTGTCACACAACCCCTCCTGCCTTCCACTCCTAACATTTCCTACCTCTGTACTGGCTTAAAATCTGTTCACAACTCAACTTTTTTCCAGTTCAGATGAAAAATCTTCATTCTCCACCAATTCTATGAGAGTTGCTCAGTATTTCCATTATTCTGTTTTTATTATATGGCTTAGAAAGTACATGGGCAAAGTTAAAAAAATAATCACAATACTAGGCATCAGTTGTATGACATTTTGATCTTTTCTTATAAATTCTGTGTCCTACAATCCTGCCCCACTGGCTACCTGATGAAGCAGCAGTGCGCCAGAAGCTTGTACTTCCAAATAAAGCTGTTGGACTATAACCTGGTTTTGTGTGGTCTTTAACTACGTCCATCCCACCCCAACACCAGCACCTCTACATCACAGTTAATGTGGAAAACCCCTGCTGGCTTTGTCAGAGGAAGTTTTCTGTAAAGGGATGTTATTAGCCAAGGCAGATAGACTCCTGAATAAGAGATACCATGCAAAGCACTGCTGATCTAGGGTAGATAAAGACAGCTAATGGCACATTTTCCCCAAACTATCCACTGATTCCTGCATAAGGCAATATTCCACAGGAGGATAGGGTTTGACATGACAGTAAATTTCCCTCCCTAACACCAGGTCAGTTACTTAGCTAGTCAATATTTACACTAAACTCAAATCTACCACAACATCGAATTATTTGCATTACCAATCTTTTTGGATGAATTCTGAATTTTTAAACTTTTCTCCCTTGACTTTGGTACCAGGTTTCAAACCTGCTCAAAATGAGCGAGTGCCTGCATGAAATGAATTCACAATGTCTACGTTCAGTTCCCAAAGCATAAAATTAATAGAGATTATTAAAATGCTGGCTTTCTGAATACAGTATCTTCAAGGAAAAATCAACCTGCTTCTGGACTGAGGCAGAGGTTGTGCCAGATAGCTGATAAGTAACTGGACCAGATAACTGCCTGGACTCATTTCAATTCCAGGAAGTGAATAGGAGTTTTCCAAAATGCTTTCCTCCTGTTAACAATGAGTTCTTACCATTTTTCTTCACCTCAGATTCCAAGGGAAGCTCCAGAGCAATTTAGCTACGATGCCACAGCCATGAGCATGGGACAGGTTTGATAAGACTATCCAGCTTTTAAATATCAAGTAATGTGTTCTTATTCCACTTCCAATATAACCACTAGAAGCTTCCCTTCCTTAATTCCCCTTGCACATTCACCAAGGAAGCAAAACCAATTGGATAATTGAAATGCGGTTGCATGTGGATAGACCACACAAACCAAGACGAACCAACTCAGTAGGAGATCAGTTATACCGTACACAGGAAACTAAAGAAGCAATCTTTGACGAACTGAATTTCACAGCAAATCAGTGTTGGGAAAATGAAATTCAATGGTCGAATGCAAAATTAGGAAGCATTTAACAACCAATGAAGCCGAATAGCTGTCCAGGCAGATGAATGCAACAGAGCTGAAAATGTGTTGCTGGAAAAGCGCAGGTCAGGCAGCATCCAAAGAGCAGGAAAATCGACGTTTCGGGCATGAGCCCTTC
>NW_025211972.1:4257-25000 GCF_004010195.1 Chiloscyllium plagiosum
GGCTCGCTCCTCACATTCACCCCCTACCCCTCCCCCCCTACCCATCCCCATCCCCATCCCCATCCCCATGGCCACTTACCCAGAAAAGGAAATTGAAGACGAATAGCAAGTACTTGATGCATTTCATACAGCCTTCCACCCCCATTGCTCCGGTCGGTATTCACACTCAAGACGCTGCCCTTCAGACGACGACTGCAAAGAGCGCGGCCGCTCGCAGCAACTGAGTGACTCCAGAAACGCCCCGCCTTCCCTCCACGGTCCAGCCAATCACAGCGCAGACCTGCCCAGCCCACCCAATCACCGCGCGGTCTGACACCACCCAGCAAATCACTACACAACGTGGAAGGTGCCAGCCAATCAAAGCACAGTCCCGCCCCACCCTGACCACTCCCAACCAATAAAGGGAAAGCCCCATCTCACCCATCCAATCACAGCACGGGTTTGGGGGGAGGGCAGAGAGTGAGCGCACTGACAGCCAGCGCATAGCCCACTCCGATCTCGGAGAGCCCGTTCAACCAATCCCCGTAGAGAGTGAGTGCGGGCTCCCGTGGGAGCAAAGATCGGTCCAACTCAAGCAGATTCATGTTAGAAGGAGGCTCATTCTGGGGCTGGGAGACAATCAGATGGTTCGTTTCAGCGGGTCATGTTTTTGTGGCAATTGTTTACAGACGCTGTGACTAAAATGGTCCGGGAATTTCCCAAATACTCCCGTTACCTGAAACTAATCCCATGCGTAATAGGTTCCTCATGTATCAGTTGTGACTGCCCATCATCAATTTTATTCTTAATTACTCTGCCACTTTGAAGGACAATCTTTTGAAGTAATTTTCTTATTCATTTCTGGTTTTCAGACCCGCTATGTATCAGCGCTAAAATCGTGTTCGGATCACAATACGGAAGATATGGGAAAGATTTACAGGACGTTGTCTGGAATTAGTATCTCAGTGATGTTGAAAGTAGAGATATTGGGTTGTGTTCTTCGAAATAGAAGAGATTTAAGTGGTGTGTAAAATTAAGTTGTGTAGAAAAAGTGACTAGGACTGACCATTTTTGTTTTCAGAGAGGCCAGTGACTGGATGCTTAAATTCAAAGTAACTTGTAGAATGATTAGAGGGAAGGTAATTTATTTCATCTGGAAACGAGTCATAGTCTGAAACCTAACACCAGAAACGCTGGCAGAGTGGAAACCCTCATTGCATTATAAAAATGCCTCCAATGTGACAGACCAAGAGCTGAAAAGTGGGATTAACCTCGATGGCTCTTTAATGCCTAGAATGGGCTTTATGAGTTGAATGGCTTGTTTAATAAATATTTTTCATATTTCTGTGAATGGACTGGCATTTTTGTAATCTTATCGGAGTCCTGAATCATTTGTTACCTCTCAAACATGGGGTATATCACAGAAAAAGTGTTATTAAGATTTTGTGAAAGTGAAAAGTCAAAACTTAACAGTTTGTATTACATGGGGAAAAAATAAACTGGTCCCCCAAAGCCAGTTTCAGTAATTAAGACATGGATTGAAGAGCAGAACTAAACATGTTTATTAATCCCAGGATTACTCCCAGTGCTGTGCAATTATACTAAAAACATTGGGAGATGGAATATAATCTGGTAAAATGGGATTCGCGTTTCTAGAAAGAAAAGAGAAAAGACAATGGGTTTAAAATGGTGAGATATTATTGTCTGGGGGGTTAGAGTGCTCTTATACACAAATATCAGAAAGTTAACGTTATGGTAGAGTGAACAAATAGGAGGACAAATTGGTTCATACATGGAATGAACTGCCGGAGAAAGTGGTTACAACATATAAAATACATTTGGACAGGTACGTGAACAAGGAAGGTTTAGAGGGATATGGATCAAATGCAGGCAAATGGGACTAGATTAGTTTGGGTGGCATGGATGGGTTAGACTAAAGGGCCTGTTTCCATGCTGTATGACTCTATAAATCCATGTAGGAAGGGTAGGACAATAAAGTTAACAGTTGGAGTCATTATCAGAAGAAAAAACATCACATTCCTGGGACATTGAAATGAATATTGGAAGAAATAGTCATTAGCTGAACAAATCTGGGAGCAGTGTCCTCACTGGTAGTGTTTAAGGTATACTGCAATGGGAGGAAAGACAAAATAACAAGAAAGAAATAAGACATCTTTAATGAAAAGTATTGGAATAATAAAATACATGGATCCAACTGAGGAGTAATTAAGAGTGGGAATACTAAATATCCTAAGGAAGATTTTATGTATGCAAATACAAAATATCATGAGTAAAATTTCTGGGCTAGAGGCAGGTAAAATATAATAGCATTACCAAAGAAATAATTTCAAGAACATAGAACGTAGAACATTACAGCACAGCACAAGCCCTTCTGCCCTTGATGTTGCGCTGACCTGTGAAACCAATCTGAAGCCCATCTGAATACCTAGCCAATGACCATTTAAATGTCCTTAAAGTTGGCGAGTCTACTACTGTTGCAGGCAGTGCATTCTATGCCCCTACTACTCTCTGAGTAAAGAAATTACCTCTGACATCTGTCATATATCGATCACCCCTCAATTTAAAGCTATATCCCCTCATGCTTGCCATTGCCATCGCCATCAGATGAAAAAGGCTCTCACTGTCCATCCTAACTAACCCTCTGATTATCTTAAATGTCTCAATTAAGTCACCTCTCAATCTTCTTCCCTCCAAAGAAAACAGCCTCAAGTCCTTCAGCCTTTCCTCGTAAGATCTTCCCTACATACCAGACAACATCCTAGTAAATCTCCTCTGAACCCTTTCCAAAACTTCCACATCCTCCCTATAATGCAGTGACCAGAACTGTACGCAATACTCCAAGTATAGCCGCACCAGAGTTTTATACAGCTGCAGCATGACCTCATGGTTCCAAAACTCAATCCCTCTACCAATAAAAGCTAACAGACCATATGCCATCTTAATAACCCTATCAACCTGGGTGGCAACTTTCAAGGATCCATGTAACTGGACACCAAGATCCCTCTGCTCATTTCCACTTACCAAGAATCTTACCATTAGCCCAGTACTCTTTATTCCTGTTATTCCTTTCAAAGTGAATCATCTCACACTTTTCAGCATTAAACTCTATTTGCCACTTTTCAACCCAGCTCTGCAGCTTATCTATGTTCCTCTGTATTCTACAACATCCTTCATCACTATCCACAACACTATCGACCTTCGTGTCATCCACAAATGTACTAACCCATCCTTCTATGTCCTCATCTAGGTCATTTATGAAATTGACAAACAGCAGTGGACCAAAACAGATCCTTGCGGTACCCCACTAGTAACTGAACTCCAGGATGAATATTTCCCGTCAACCACCACCCTCTGTCTTCTTTCAGCAAGCCAATTTCTGATCCAAACTGCCAAATCACCCTCAATCCCATGCCTCTGTATTTTGTGCAATCACTTACCATGGGGAACCTTATCAAACACCTTACTGAAATCCATATACACCACATCAACTGCTTTACCCTCATCCACTTATTTGGTCACCTTCTCAAAGAATTCAATAAGGCTTGTGAGGCATGACCTACCCTTCACAAAGCTGTGTTGACTATCCCTAATCAACTTGTTCCTTTCTAGATAAATCCTCTAAATCCTATCTCTTATAACCCTTTCCAACACTTTACCCACAAGTAAGGCTCACTGGTCTATTATTACCAGGGTTGTCTCTACTCTCCTTTAACAAGGGGACAAGATTTGCTATCCTCCAGTCTTCTGGCACTATTCCTGTATACAATGACAACATAAAGATCAAAGCCAAAGGCTCAGCAATCGTCTCCCTGACTTGTGCTAAATGACAATTTTATGAACACTGCCTGTTTTTATTTTTCTGTACCTTTGTTTGTGGACTGAAATAGATTAAAACATATTGTTGAAGGATGACTGCACTTTGTAAAAGCAAGTTCTGATATTCTTTGTATGTACTGTTTACAGAGCTGCTGGTTCAATCAGTCCTGGATGGTTTGCAGACACGTTGGAGCCAAGTATCTACAAATGGAGCTTCAATCAGCAACAAGTAGCTGATTGGTCAGTGGACTAGTGACAATTTATCAGTGACAAAAAATCAACAATTATGTGATTGGCTCCCAGGTGGTTGAACAGCTTTGGTTGTGAACAAGATAATGAGAAGCCTTCACATTTCTGCAAGCTTAGGAGATGTCTCTGTTTCCTGCAGTAAAGATCACTTTAAGTCTGAAGAAAACCAGTTTCTGTAAACTGTGACTTTCAATGAATAAGTCAGAGACTTTTATAAGTGTGACATAGTCACATTGTGGCTCCTGCAAACACATGAAAGCATCTGGAGAAGGAAGATCGTGAAGCCAGTTTTGGTCAGCTTTGGAACCATCTCAGCAGACACTGTGAACAGATACCACTGAGTTGCTTTTCCAGTTTTTCATTCTGACCATAATACCCATTCTTTTACTTGTCTGTCTATATATGTATGTGTGGGAGGTTGTTTATAGAGGCATTATAATTTTAGACGATAGAGTTATATGTCTACGGTTCATTTTATTGGCAACTGGAGTCTAGTTATTTGTAATAAATGGTAGTTCTTGTTAAGTACAGAATCATGGTCCATGCTTTCTATCAATCTTGATCTGAAAATTAAGTAAGTTGAATTCCACATGCCTTTTGAAATGTAATGATTCTAGGAAGAGTAAGGATTTATTTTCAGCCCACTACCCTACTGAGGTGTAATCATGTAATCTAACTGAATGGAAGAACAGCTTGGAGATGCTAAATTGCATTTTGTTATTCCTAAGAGTTTAACTGCTGGAATATTTTACTTCACTTCCAATGTTGTTACATGAATGGTATTTTATAAGAAGCTAGAGAGAAAATTCCAAAAATGTCATTCAGATTGGGGTGAGAATTCCTGAAAGCAGAAACTGTGTATAAATAAATGTTACTGTGTGTGATAGAATGTGATGGACTTATAGAAGATCTCCTAGAGAAAATCAAGTGTGTCCTGCAATCTCTCTGTTCTATCCTGTTTGTCATCATTATAATTGACTAGGAGATTATTACATCTCTTCTTCCTCCTTCTTTACCACCACTATCTTTCTTTGCCTGCTGCTATAATGTGAAAAGAAAGAGCTTGTATTTATACACAGTTTTTCACAAACTCATGATCAATGATCAGAATATAACAAGGCTTTGTTCGCAACGGATGGGTGTGAATGAGTTCGAATTGTCGTAAATGGTACTCAATAGTCTACAAACCTTATAGGAGATATATACAATGTATTGTACAAAAATAGAAAGATTAAATATTCTGAGTATCCCTGGGCTGGTGAGACACTCCTGAGAATTCTTAAGTAACGAACATGATATTTGTGGATAATATTAATCCAACTTACATCTGTTGGTGAGATACCTCAGAATTTCAGTATAACAGAAGTTTTTCTGATGTTGGAATCAAAGTCATCCATGAATATAACAATTACAGGCTGATGGTTGAACGTGTTTTTGGAGAAAATAGTTGAGGAAAGTTTGCCTAGTGCACGAAATGAACATCCAAATGCAAAGGCATCATAGGCATAGGCAGAATAATCATTGATTGTACTTTACAAATCTATAACATTTCTTAAAGAAAATGATTAAACTAATGGACCATGTAATCCTATTTCTGGATTAGTGGTGCTGGAAGAGCACAGCAGTTCAGGCAGCATCCAAGGAGCAGCGAAATCGACGTTTCGGGCAAAAGCCCATGTAATCCTATAAATGTAGTATTCTGAAAATTTTGGAGAAATGAACAAACATCCCTATGGAAACAATTTGGAAAATATGACAAATTATATAGCTTGGTTGAGAATTATTTTGTAGGCAAATAACAGTGACAACGTGTGGAAAAGCCTGGAAAAAGTGACCAGTAGAGTTCCATAGGGAAACATTGTGGGATTGCCAATGTTCACAAATCATGACGTAGAACAGGGTATTGCTATTTGTAATATTAAATGTACTGACATCTCAAAATTGTCAGCAGAAAATAAAGAAAAGTTGATCTGCATCTCTAAAGAAACCATTGACAGGGATAAAAGTTATTAAGAACAAAAGCTTGCATTTACATTGCAACTTTCATACCCTCAGGTAGTCCCAAAAAAGTCTTCACACAGTGAAGTAGGTTTTAAAATGCAGTCACTGTTGCAATGTAGAAACAGTATTCCTTTTGTTCTGTCCTTCATACAGCAAAGCAGTTTGATTTTAATATCGACGAAGCAATGTACATGGGACAGAAAACAGTATGTGTATTTGATACTGAAATAGGAGTCAACTGTGAATGTGGCTAATGGTTGGACATGCTTTTGGAGAAAATGAATGAGTCTTCATTGGCAGAAGCAGAAAGGAGAAACATTTGGGAATAATCATTGAAGATGCGCTGAAAATATTTAACCATTGTGAAGCAGCTGTTAAGTCGCTTCAAGTGGTGGTCACATTTGGAAAGCATTAGCCTACAACACAGAAAACGTTATGCTGACATGGTATAGGCCAATGATAAAGCCAGTTCTGAAGAAGTGTTTCTGTTTTAATTGCCTTACTCTGAAAGAACTCAGAAATGGTTCACATAAGAATGACCAGGGTTATTGAATTACATGGACATTACAATGCAGCGAGTTGTTCAGCCAACAAGTTTTTACTGGTGTCTATCCTTCTCAAAACTCCTCTGTTCTGTTTCTGTATCCTCTTTCTCTCAAACATCTTTCAACGATGTGGAGGTACCAGTTTTGGACTGGAGTGGACAAAACCAAAAATCACATGACACCAGGTTATAGTCAAACAGTTTATTTGAAACCACAATATTTTGGAGCCCTGCTCCTTCCTCAGGCAGCTAGCGAGAAAGAATACATTGGGCACAGAATTTGTAAGTAAAAGATCAAAGAGTCATGGCTATATTGAACAAACCCAGATGGCTACTAAGTCTTTAATCTGTAAGAATGGAGATGCAGATTTCGATTGACTAATATGTAAATCCCAGAATTTCTTTCAAGTCACTGCCCCAAGATAACTGAAGGTTTTATCATCACTATCTTATGGTCTTATGATACTTAAATGTCTCCATGCCTCCACTTTAGTGAAGGTATTATAAAGGTCAGAAAATGCATTTTAGGTGTGAGGCTTTGTTTTAAGACTGTGTTTATGTCAGAGCATATTCATTTCCAAAGTTTAAGAGAAAGAGAGAGTGTCTGTGAATATGCTTGAGAGGGAGTTTATGTGAATATGAGGGATTATATGTGTGTGTGTGTGACAGTGTGTGTGTGCTAAGAGAGAGTGTGCGTGAGTGTGAGATAGTATTTGCCTGTGAGATGGTGGTGAGTGTGTATGTGTGAGTGCGTACGTGAGAGAGAGCATATATGTGTCCATGTTACAAATGTGTGTGATAGTGCATAGTGTGGTGGAGTCACCTGAGTGTGACATGACATTTCTAAATTCTGAAACTGATTTATTAAGGCAATCTTACTGCAATTTTATTTTGGATGTTGATTAATTACCCCTACACTTCAACAACTAGATGATGCCTTGGACGTATTGCTGACTGTTACTATGTTTCAGCACTGATTGGACACAAAATGGTGCAGGTAAATGAAAATGTTTTCATTATTGGCAGTCATTCTTATTTAATTATCAATAGATTTTAAATACCTTATCAACCCATGTTATTTTTCACAAATGTGCTTGTTAGCATTAAGATCACAATCTTTGCAGAAGTTTTGTAAACCTCACGAGACTCTCTGAGTGATCGTAAAGATAGGGACACCTTCTACTATGTCTAGTAAGTGGCAAAATACAGGGGCTATCTTTTGCCAGCTCCAAAACTGGACAGTTATCTGGATTGAAGGGTGCACAGGGTAGAATTGCATTTTATCTAGTTCCTGTTTTACATTATTATATTTTATATTAGCTTGTATTATATTTTGTTTAGACATGACTTATTACGATGCACATCAGTTCTACTCATAATATCCGGAGTGTGGAGTACCTATACGTTAAGCTTAGTTTTCACAGGGTTCTGAATTACTAATGGGTGAACCAGCTTATTCACTTTATAGAGAAGTTGTTTATTATGTAGCTGAAACTACCTTTTTAGCCTAAAAATCCCCAAAAATCCCCAATATGTTCTCAGCCTACACAGCCCAATGAATCTAAGATGAGTGAAGCTAGCCAGTTGCCTTTTACTGCCTGTTTTGGTGGGATGTCAGTCAGGCCCAGTCACTGTAAATTCTCATAAATAGCCACCTGTGCATAAAGCTCTTGTCTGATTAATATTAGTAACACCAGCATGATCAGATGGTTTGCTTGTCCCCTTCACATCAAAGTCACAAATCAATTATTCAATAAGGTGAGCAATTACACTAATTTCTTCTTTGGCTGGCAACAGAGGCAGTTTGGAAAGGTGACACAATTCAACTATCTCATGGCTTCCAAAAAGCTCATAATTAAACCTGAGTTGCCATTTTGAGCTCGTGGATGATTTCCTTTACAACATCAATATCCAGCCTGCCTAGTACTGTATTATGAAACTTTCCTGTTGTCATTCTGCATGGAATTCTCTCTAAAGTTTTTGAATTTCTTTTATTACACTGAAGTACGGCTTTATGCCTATACATTGTTCTTTCTGGTCTTGCTGGCTGGATCTAGTTATCCAAAGTTGTATATACTTGTATATTGCTGGTGTTGTATTTTGCCAGTCTACCTGTATGATTCTGTTTCAATCATACTGAGTGATTTTTTTGTTTGTAATGTGCTACATTTGTTAAAATCATGGAGACATTTAAATGTCATAAGACCATAAGATATGGGAGCAAAATTAAGCCATTTGACCCACATAGTCTGCGCCACCATTCAATTATGGTGCATGATAAGCTTTTATTCCTCATATTTTCAGACAAACATCTTGTTGAAGAAATAGTTCCCATAGCTTCTACATATATCAGCATCAGCCCGCTGGTAGCAGACTCATCTTTGAATTAGCAATTTGTGAGTTCACTTTAGAGATGAGCACTTACTCTGACTTGAGAAGTCAGTGCAATCCTGAAAGGGAGACACACTGCTGTACAGTAGAAAGGTCTGTCTTTTGGATGAAATGTTAAACAGAAGCATCAGTTGCCTCTCCTAAACTGAACATAGATTATTCCACGACAGACAATTACATGAAAAAGAATAGGAGATGTACAGGCCAACATCTTTCAATCAACTTTCTCAAAAGTGGATAATCCAGTTGTTTATCTCACTGCAGTGTGTCCGACTTTGCTGTGTGCAAACTGACTGCTTTTCCTTTGCTAATGTAATCCCAAGGACCACATATCCAAGGTCCTTGAATGGTTGTGAAGTGTTTTGCAACGTCCTGAGAATGAAAGGTTCAGATAAATACAGGTTCACTCTTTCTTAAGGGAATGCCAGTGCAATATCTAAAACAGCACATATGTATAAATATGGACCAGCAGCTGATTATTCAGCATCTATTCCATAATCAGGCTGGATATTTAGAATGTTGTCATATCTGGAGAATTCTGCTTGACAGTGATAACAATTTCTGCAGACAGTAGATATCTGAGCAGGTGCAGCAGATGGTAAAGAATGTATGTTGGCCTTCATAGTGTGAAGATTCGAGTACAGAAACAATGATGTCTTACTGCAATTATACATTGGTGAGGCCACACCTGGAATACACTGTGCAGTTTTGGGCTCCATGTCTTAGGAAGGTTGTTCTTGCTATGGAGGGAATGTAGCAAAGATTTACCAAATTAGTTCCTGGGAGGTCAGGACTGACATATGAGGAGAGATTGAGTCAGCTAGGATTATATTCACTGGAGTTTAGAAGAATGAGGAGGGGTCTCAAAGAAACCTATAAAATTCCAGTAGGACTAGACAGGTCAGATACAGGAAGAACGTTTGTGATGCTGGGGGAGTCCAGAACCAGCGGCATAGTTTAAGAATTAAAGGGTAAACCTTTTAGGTCTGAAATGAACAGAAATTTCTTCACCAGGAGAATGATGAGCCTGTGGAATTCATTATCACAGAAAGTGATTGATACCATAATGTTATGTGTTTTCAAGAAGAAGAGTTATAATTCTGGGGGTGGGGGGGGGGCAGGATCAGGGTATTGAGCTTGATGATCAGTCACGATCATATTGAATTGTGAAGTTGGCTTGAGGGTTGAATGGTCTACTCCTGTTCCTATTTTCTTTGTTTCTGAGGTCTGCACATGCATAATCCAGTAATGAATAATGATTTTGAGTGGGCAGTAACTTTTTCTCATCAACCTGGGGCTAAATGAAGCATCACATCAATTGTTCCAATCTAGCATTTAATGGATTAATCCTGGCACATGTTTGGCATCCCTTGCTTAATACCATGCAGGTGGATCATTGCTGGCAATAGCTTATTGAGTCAGAGGAGGAGGTCTTAGTACTGTGTTTAAATGTAACAAACAGACTCTCACTTCAGTAAAGTCCATCTGAAGGAGCTAAGAACATCGTATAATTCATCCTTTCATCAGTGGAGGCTGCATCGTACAGAAGTTATATTGTTTATTAAACATTAGTGCTATTCATCTGTCAATCATGTCATCTCACTGCCTGTGTGTGAGTCACACAATGAGTACCAAACAGTAAAACATTTTAATTTCCAAACAAGCCGAACTTAACTCTTTATGACAACAATATGAGAACTCCCTTCAATTAAAGGCAGAACGAAACATTCCAGCTTAGTGAGAATGTTAGCGACATGCAAGGGAAGCATATAGCCTCAGTGAGATGCAGTGGAATGGGAATAAGACTGAAAAGCCATTATAATGAGTCAATGGGCGGCCTGAGAGATATGGACTAATAGTAAAGATACATGGTAATGAAAATGCTTTGTTCAGACACCAAAATTATGGTGCCCACTATGTATTGAAAGAAGAGGAAGTGATAGTCGTTGAATAACATAAAAGTATCACAGAGCAGGCTGCAACTAATACACACAGGCTTCTCTTCAAAGAGGTTAGTTGAACATTACTACCAAATTCTATTCCATAGCAATGATAATGGGGCTGTTTACTTGCTGTTCCAGCTTAACTTTTTGTAAGAATTTAAAAAAAACAAGTTTCTTTTTCAGCTCCTAATATCTATCCAACAACCTAGCTGCTCTTTCTGATCATTAATATAATTCCCCTTTCCAGCTTCTACCCCACCTCTTCTTCAGCCTAGATGCTTGTTCTTCCCACCCTCCCATACAAGCTATCATGAAGAGGACCAATCTTGACATTGATCAGCCTTCTACATCTTTCAATGGTGGAACAGTCTAGGACAAGGGAACAAAACATTAAAGTTGGAGCAAGACCATTCATGAGAAAAGTTAAGATATATTTCTTCCCATAAAGGGAGACAGAAATGTGAAAGACTCTGCCGTAAAAAGTAGTTGATTTTAGCTTTATTAATAATTAATTCTGAGATTGCCTGGCTAAAATCCATCAATAAAACAAATGGATACAGAGGCAAAATAAGTAGATGGAGTTGAGAAATAAATCAGCAGTGATTTAATTGAATAGCAGATCTCATCGTATAGTCAAATTCAAGGGGCTGAATGGCCTACTTCTGTTCTTATGTCCATATGTTCCCTCATCCCAGCTGCCAATCTCAGTAAGAATTGCTGAGGTTCCTACTGTTAATTTTTAACACTATTTGCTGTTTCAAAATTTGTACTTTAAGAGAAATCACATGGTAGTAGGTCACAATATCACAATTCCCTGTTACAACAACAAAGCTCAGGACTCTTCAGAAGCAGAATCTTTAGGTGCAATGCAGTGAGGAGGGGATTGACCTGAGCACACAACAGATTGGTGTGAAATAGATATGCATTAATTTGCCTTCTTTCAGAATAAAAAAGTAAGAATGTTCAGTGTAGAGACTCAGAGCCCTGAGAAGTGACATCTTTCACAATATCTGGAAAACCCTCACTTCACAGGTGTCTCATCCTGGCTGACCGATGCCTAGTTTCTGATTTCAGCTTGGTGCTCACTACTGCTTTGCCACCTGGTACCTGCCTTTCGTGTGCCAATCCTCAGTAAAGTAACCAGCAAAGCAGAAGAAAGCAGTCAGAATCATTCCATAAACCTGGAATGACAACAGAAATGCAGGAATTAATATCAATAATTAACAATGAAATTGTTTAAACAAAGTCTCAAGTTCTATTCTATTTCCTTTTCAATTCCCAACCTCTTAATTGTGGCCTCCAGTACTTGGTGTTAGAATCTTCCATAATGGTGAACAAATTGCCACTACTTATAAAAACCCTGCCACTTAAAAATGCATCCCCTACCCTTTAACTATTTTTTAAAGATTTACTGTTGGGTGTGTATTTCTTTTTAGTTTATCTGAAATTGTATGACCTCCCATTTCATTTTACACATACTTGCCTACCTTTGTCTAAGCCATTTATATATTTTTTTTCAGTCAACTACCACTCCACGTTTGTGTCTTCTGGAAATGTTAATATTTTAGTTTCTGCTCCCAAGTAAAGTGACTATGGAAATTAAAGGTAAAGTCACCATAGTCTTACCAGACCATAGGGCTTCTCCCTCATTAGATTCAAATAACTGGTGGTGGTTTAACCTGAGGGTCCCCACACCTCAGGCAAGCAGGAGATTGAGAAGGAGAGTCCATCATGATAACCTTAGCTGGTGGGGGAATTGAACCGATACGTATTGGCATCACTCTGCATTGCAAACCAGCTGCCCAGCCAATGTATATTGCACAAAAGTTGGCTCAGGATACCACCACTCATCCCATCATGTCTGTGCAGAAATGTTTGGACAAGAGCAGTAAAATTACAAACACTGGTAACCAGGCAATATCAGAATTTAAACTATCTGTTTTCTGTCCTTTAGTCAGTTTGCTGCTTTTGCTGGTAGTGATTGCCTTCATTTTAAACATACTGTCTATTTGATACCGTATTAAGACAACTAACTTGCATCATCAAATCCTTGGGTCCTCACATCCTGGACCTAGTACAGTGGGACGCATACACTGCACTTTCAAGATGCTTTGCTGTTTCCCAACAATGGGAGTTTTTCAACCAGTATCTAGATGGGCCTGCATGGTGATGAAAAGAAATACTTACTGCAAATAGATATGTGCTGAAAATGTGTTTGCTGGAAAAGCGCAGGAGGTCCATCTTTGATAAACAGACTGGTGTAGAAGCTTAATTGTTAACAGGGAAAATATTTAGAGTTTTTAAGAGGTACCATACCACCTAGCAAACACTGCATAGAAGTTTGTATCATTTGTGTGGCAAAGGATGGTAGTAGAATCAATGGCTATGTCGGCCATGTATCAGCTGAGCAACAATGTAGTACATCCATAAATGCTGTGCAAATCACTCATTATTTCATGCAGAACCTATGTGATTGCTGCCTGTTCATTTTACAACTGAACAAGTTACATTGGCAAAGTCTCTGCTCAACAATACTGTTCATTCAAACATCATCTGATTTCATGGGTAAATCTGTTATGTATCAGATGCCTCCTGTAGCTCTTACATTGTTTTCTAGCTAAGGCTATTTAAGGATCACAGCAATTAACAAAATGTTGCTATTACTTAAAATAATACCCTCAACAACTATATATTATTACTATTCTGATCCATTTCAGCTGTGATCTGATTTAATGGCAAAACATGCTGGATTTGCGAATGTCTCCATAATTATAATTTGTCATAGATGACTTTGGTTATCACCAAGTGACTGTAGGCACAGGGAGCCTGAACCATGGCACACTGGTCTGTGTATTGCCAAAGTGATTTTACTGTGCACATACCTATTTACAGGAGAAAGTGAGGACAGCAGATGCTGGAGATCAGAGCTGAAAATGTGTTGCTGGAAAAGCGCAGCAGGTCAGGCAGCATCTAAGGAGCAGGAGAATCGACGTTTCAGGCATGAGTCCTTCTTCAGGAATTAGGAAAGTGTGCCAAGCGGGCTAAGATAAAAGGTAGGGAGGAGGGACTTGGGGGAGGGGCATTGGAAATGCGATAGGTAGAAGGAGGTTAAGGTGAGGGTGATAGGCCGGAGTGGGGGTGGAGGCGGATAGGTCACTCCTATTAACATCAACATTTTGTTAATTGCTGTGATCCTTAAATAGCCTTAGCTAGAAAACAATGTAAGAGCTACAGGAGGCATCTGATACATAACAGATCTATCCATGAAATCAAATGATGTTTGAATGAACAGTATTGTTGAGCAAGAGACTTTGCCAATGTAACTTGTTCAGTTGTAAAATGAACAGGCAGCAATCACATAGGTTCTGCATGAAATAATGAGTGATTTGCACAGCATTTATGGATGTACTACATTGTTGCTCAGCTGATACATGGCCGACATAGCCATTGATTCTAATACCATCCTTTGCCACACAAATGATACAAACTTCTATGCAGTGTTTGCTAGGTATGGTACCTCTTAAAAACTCTAAATATTTTCCCTGTTAACAATTAAGCTTCTACACCAGTCTGTTTATCAAAGATGGAGCAGTGATTGCTTGCCTTCAGCAATAGGAAATCTGTATGAGGAATTTTAGTCAGCGCCTGTAGTATATTTGGAAATGGGATATGAGGGTGAGTTCTAAATCTGCCATTGACTTTGATAGGGAAGTAAATCATGTACGTTGAAAACAGTTGATCAATTCAATATCACCCTTTAAAGTTATTCAGAAATGAAAATTCCAGAGGTTCTTATTCATCCAAGTGGTTTCCCACAGGTCCTGTCGCGTTTATATTTTTCATTTTACTCTGTTAACAATGACAGTTAATGATACTGTCTACACAGACAGAAATAGTCATTAGCATGTAGTTATCCTGCACATTAGTAGTAACCTTAATGATAACCCATTTTTCTTCAAATATAGTTTTCATTAAGTTCTGTCCCCCAGCAAAATTCCCTACACTTTTCAAAATATCCTAAACGTATCAAAGACGTTCATCAAATTGATATTGCAATATAGCCCTCAATTGACATTACCGTCACAGTTCCCATCAATAGCGTCAGTACTTCAATGATAACCATAAGGCTAGTGATCCGATTCTCCACTGCCTGAAGACAATCCTAATGGACAAAACACATGGTTATAAAACTCACAATTGAATGCCACTACAGCAGAAGCAATGCCTTCATTCTCAGCTGGGCTTAATATTTATCAATACGTTTCTACACAAATAAGCTAACTTTGCTGGATAAAGTTAGGTTGGCTTTGGTGGTCTAGGTAGGTCTCTCACCAAATGATAGAGGCAGTGGAGCTGCACAGTTTGATGGCAGAAGCCAAAAAAAAGGGTTGCTGTTCATCTGGTGCAATTGGGGCATTTTTTCAGTCTGGAGAGTGGAGAACTGGGTAGAATCAGAGAGGAGCAAAGGGATCATGGGAACAAGAGAGAGGGAATGCCAGGATGCTAAAGTGCAGTAAAGTCCAAATTTTATTTTGGGTGCAATCAGACAACTATCTTTCTGGGAAGGCTCCTAATCTCATTTGTGCTCATCACCCCCACTGTTGCACTTGGAACCTATAGTTCTAGCATTTCCATGCTCAGTTCTCCTAAGTTTTCCCCTAGGATTTTGGGCATCCACCATTGTGTTAACAGAATGTTGTGAATTTAAATTCCACCAAATGATCTGAATTGATTATCTAGATTAACATACCGAAGTAGTACTGAGGGAGTGCTTTATTCCAAAGGATGCTATCCTTTGTGCGAGCTATTAAACATAGGATAACCAAAGCTGTCTGATAGCGATCATGTAACACTGTGCAGAGAAGAATCTGTTCAGTAACGTGAGCAACACATGTCCTTCATTCATCATCATCAAAAAGGTTATTGATTTCATTACTGTTTCTGAGATGTCACTATGTGAAGAACAGCTGACAAGTTTGACTGCACAACAATGTCACTGCAGGTCAAATTTATGATGAACAATAGACCATTTGGCCCCTTCAGGCTGCTCAAAACAGATCCAACAATTGCTCAGGTATAAATATAATTGCTTGGTAGTACAGAACTTGAACATTTCTAAAATGAGACAAGAAGTCTAAGCTCTTCATCTTTCACTCATCAAGAGTATGATGCAAAACTTGAAAAAAGGGACACATTTATATATCATGGACATCAGTACCTTCTTCTCTGGCTGTATAAATTGTTAACCCTTTATTTAATGAAAAACAGAAAGTCCTGGAGAAACTCAGCAGCATCTGTTGAAAGAAAAACAGATTTAATGTGAGTCCAGTGACGCATCATTAGATTTGTCTGAACTATCAGATTTCAGGCTGAGATCTGACTTGTTTAGTAATAACATCAGCTGAGATGAAAACACTGTCCCTTCTTTTTCACTGTCTATTATTTCCCACATTAATACCTTTATCTATCAGCTTGTCTCTAATCTTTGATTTACAATATTCTCCTAAATTTTATCCCTTCCCCAACTGTTTAGTTTCATCTTCTTCCCTAGTTATTCAGCTCGTTAGAATGTTATTTCATTATATACTAAAGACTATGACTCCCAAGGTTAACATAGGACTAAGCCCTAACCATTGGAATAAGTGTATGCTTGATCTTGATAGTTTGTGGCAGTTTTTGGAGGAGATGGAAGGATGTGATTTTGGTCTGGGTTAAAACTTCCCGTTGTTGTGGGACAGGGGATTTACAGTGTGTTTTCTTGGTTCCTAATCATCAGTAAAACCTAGCATTAAACTGGAGGTGGGTATTGCATAGTGAGATCCAGATGGGCGCAAGAAAAGGTGAGGAACTAGAGGATGGGAGTTAGATATTCAGAGAAGATCTTGTAACCAAACTAAAGCTAAGCTTAAATACATTTTTCAATATGTGGTGCCATGTAAAAGGGTTAAGGATTACAAAACTAAGTTCTCTTGGGAAAGACAGGAGTTCCCAGCCTATGTGGACAGCCACATAACTGACATTTGCCTACATGGTTGCAATTCAACTCAAGCAATTGAATTTCCCTCCCACGACTCCCACATATTCTGAAATAGTCAGTGCTTAAGGACATTGCTTGACATGATCCCTCATGTTGCCTGTAATCCTAACATGTTCCCTCCTGCTGCCTGCTGGTCCATACAGCTGCTTCTGATCATGGAAACAATCACTACTACTGCCTGTTATTCTAAATCCAGACCCCACAATGGCCTGTTATTCTAGATTCAGACCCTACTACTGCCTATTATTTTAGGCATGGTTCCAACTACTGTCTCTAATCCTTGACATGGTCCCAACTACTGCCTGTCATTCTAGATACGGCCCCAACTACTGTTTCCAATCCTAAACAATCTCCAACTGCTGTCTCTAATCATGAATGTGTTGCTTCCAGTCCTAGTCACTGTCTCTATAGCTGTGTGAAATTATCTGATCCCTACCCAATTACTGTCACTAATCCTGGACATGGTCCCTACAGCTGTCTGTGATCCTGAACATGGTTCCCACTGTCATAATCCTGGACCAGGTCCCTACAGCTGTCTGTATTCATCAGAATGGTCCTTATAGCTGTCTGCAATCCTGCACAGGGTCCCTATAGCTGTCTGTAATCTTGTTCATGGTCTCTATAGGTGTCTCTAATCCTGAACATGGTACCTGTAGCTGTCTCTAATCCTGAACATGGTCCCAATAGTTGTTTATAACCCTGCACATGATCCCTACAGCTGTCTCTAATCCTGAACATGGTCCTTATAGCTGTGTGTAATCCTGCACATAATCTCTATCACTGTCTTTAACCTTGAACGTGGTCCCTACAGCTGTCCCTAATCCAGAATATGGTCCCGAAAACTATCTCTAATCCTGAACACTGTCCATACAGCTGTCTGTAATCTTGTCCATGGTCCCCTATATTGTTTGTAATCCTGCACATTGTCCCTGTAGTAGTTTAATCTTGGACATGACCCCAAAGCTGACTCTAATCCTGGACATGATCCCTATAGCTATCTGTAATCCTAGGCATAGTGCCTACAGCTGTCTGTAATCCTGCACATGGATCCTTTAACTGTTTGTAGTCTTGGACATGGCCCCCATAGCTGTCTGTAATCCTGGACATGTTCCTTAGAGCAGTCTATAATCTTGGACATGGTCTCTATAACTGACTATAATCCTAGACATGGTCCCTATAGCTGTCTATAATCTCAGACCTGGTCCCTATAGCTGTCTGTAATCATACACTAAATCCTTAACACTGTCTTTAGTTATAGTTCTTGCCATACCTTTAGATGAGTACCTTCTGCAAAGCATGTTTCATTCTCCACACTGTTGTAGTGACTAAATGTTGAGTTTTTTCCACAGCAAAAAAACTATAAGAGAATAAAAAAGGATTGTTTAATTAGCTATGCCTCATGATAAAATACTACAACTTCAGTAGTTCTGAGATTTGTGCAACATATGAATTCAGAAATATGATTAAATTCCATGTTAAAAGTGAAGCTGTATACATTCAAATGATTCAGGTTCACATAACTTCTGTCTGTGTACAATTTCATTGATACAATCTAAACTTTTATTCGGTGCTTTAGAATCGAAAGATTTGAAAGCATTTAGTTCCTTTACCTCCTAATTTCCTCATTTTTCTTTTCTCTAATCCTGGAAGATCTGACTTTGTTGTTGTCATTGTCAGAGCATTGGTACCTCTCCTAGGTCTTCATAAATAAACACAGAGAATGACTAAGATATTCATATTTTGAAAGCATCACAGCCAGACATAGTTACTTCCTGCTTCAACACTTACACAACACGTTCATTGGAATTCTAGTCAATTCTTTCCTAACTAGTTCATGAGTACCAGCTCTACTACTCCAACTACAGTAAATTCTTAATTGGATTTCCTTACTCAGCAGAGTCCAGAGATAGAGTTCAGAGCTTCTGGCATCTATGTCTTCATGCCATACAGTGCAGTGTATTTACCAACAAAGCCATCTCAAGTGCACATAAAAGACCTGCAATTGCAAGTCCTGGTGGTCGTGTAGGCCATTCTATTTTGAAAGCAAAGTCAGGATTTAGGGTGTGTGTATGCATGCGTGTCGAGGATCCATATGTCACAATTTACAATGAACAGAACAATGGAACAAAAGATGATTATACTGCTCACCAGCAATTTTCTTGCAAAACATTTATGTTAATGAGGTGCTATGAGAAAGGAATGGTAACTCACTGCCAAGTCACTGGTATTCTGAATTTGGATCCTTGAAGCTAGTTACACCATCTGTAGTTCAGTAAAAATATGTATTTTTAGGAAAAGGCTTTCAGCTTATGGAAATTGTTTCTTTTGCTGTGGAGGGTGCAAATTTTGAATTTCACCATCCCTTGTTTACTGCACATTCCCATAGTATTGATGATTTCAACAAATTAACTTACAGTAAACAACACGCTACAGACAGTAATTCCTCTGAAGGGATACAAGTGCACTCCATGATTTATAGAACGAAAGAAGTTATTCTGTCAAGTACCTGCCATTGACTCTGACGCTAAAGTCACAGAACAAGGCATTCCTAGCTGGGCATCTCAGAGATCTGTTTTTTGCCATGAACATGTCACTGAATAAGAGAAATGTGCTGCAAATTATTATATGCCTCTGCTCTGAAGGCTTGCACAATATTAAGATTTACAACACTGATTCACTCTGAATCACTGCAGCTATACAGGGCAAATGATATCCATTTACTCAGAATAGAGGGCATAGTTGCAGGCTTCACAAGTGCTTCCATTAAGTCCATAGCTATCACAGCTAGAAATAGTCCCATTTTGAGTGGTGTCTAACCACAGACAACTTTGAATGCAACTTAAAAATATGATGCACTAAACCTCCATATTGTTCTCATTATGCATTAGTCTGCGTTTTTATTGGGAGGGATGTATTAGAGGAATTATAACCCTGTCTGTTTGACATACAAACTGATTTTCCAGTGCATTTTCATTATCTTCTATTTTATCCAGCTCTCCTCTCAAACACTTTTGAGATTCTTCTTTAATTAAGGAGATTGGGTCCAGTTACATAATTGGGTTTCAACTCCCATTATTACTGTGGAACGTTTAAATTAGCATAAGGCAATATGGATTAGTGAAATGAATGTGTGGCTCAAAGACTGCTGTGGGAGTGGCACACTAGCACCAGTCCTAGGGCAAGTGTAATCTGGGCAAAAGTGAGGACTGCAGATGCTGGAGATCAGAGTCAAGATTAGAGTGGTGCTGGAAAAGCACAGCAGGTCAAGCAGCATCTGAGGAGCAGGAAAATCGACGTTTTGGGCAAAAGCCCTTCATCAGGAATTTTGCCCAAAACGTTGATGTTCCTGCTCTTCAGATGCTGCCTGACCTGCTGTGCTTTTCCAGCACCACTCTAATCTTGATAAGTGTGATCTGGACCAATGGGACAGTCTGCACTGGAATCAAACTGGCACCCTGTTCTTTTCTAAAAGATAACTACGGAAGTAGAAATGAATTTAAACTAAGATTCTCAAAGTCACAAACAAAAAAACAAAATTGCTGGAAAAGCTCAGCAGGTCTAGCAGCATCTGTGGAGATATATCAGAATTAACGTTTCAGGTCTAATGACCCTTCCTCAGAACTCTCAAAGTCAGAGGGGCAAAGTTGGCCTGGATGAGGAGTTTATATAATGTTTTAGGATTGTTTCTTAGAATGGTATATTTTAGAGTCAACCAGAAAGCAGGCTACACTCGACCTGGTATGGTGTAACAAGATAGGATTG
>NW_025211973.1:0-25000 GCF_004010195.1 Chiloscyllium plagiosum
TCCTTTGAACGTCCCCCCCACCTCTCGCCTTAAATGCATGTCTCCTAATATTAAGCATTTCAACTCTGGGCAAAAGATTCTGTCAACCCTATCTATGCATCTCCTAATTTTATAGACTTCTATCAATGGACAACCAGAACGGAACACAATATTCTACGTACAACTTAACCAAAGTCTCATAAAGCTGACTCTTAAAGTGAATGACCCAACCAATAAAGGCAAGCATTCTTTATCAGCCTATCTACTTGTGTGGCCACTTTCAGAGAGCTATGGACTGGAACCCAAGCTCCCTATTGTACATCAATGGTGTTCAGGGTCCTGCCACAAACTTCTCCTTATCATTTGACCTTTGCTTGCCCGGATTAAGCTCCATCTGCCATTTCTCTGTCCATATCTGCAACTCATCCATATCCCATTGTATCCTTTGACAATCTTCTACACTATTTACAACTTCACCAAACTTTGTTTCGTCTGCAAACTTATATCCACCCATCAGTGTTTTTATCTAAGTAATTCATGTGTATCACAAACAGCAGAAGTCACAGTATGGACCACTGTGGAACACCACTAGTCACAGGAATCTCCAGCCAGAAAAACATTTCCACCATAAAGTCATAGAGATGTACAGCACTGAAACAGATCCTTCAGATCAACTCATCCATGCTGACCAGATAGTCCCATTTGCCAGCATTTAGCCCATATCCCTCTAAACCCTTCCTATTCTTAGACCATCCCAATGCCTTTTAAATGCCTCCACTACTTTCTCTGGCAGTTCACTCCATATACACACCACCACCTGCATGAAAAAATTGCCCCTTAGGTCCCTTTGAAATCTTTTCCCTCTCACCCTAAACCTATGCCCTCTACTTATGCACTCCCCTAGTCTGGGGAAAAGACGTTGGCTATTCACTGTATCCATTTCCTCATAAGTTTAAAAACCCCTATAAAGTCACCCCTCAGCCTCCAACACTACAGGGAAAATAGCCACAGCCTATTCAGCCTCTCCCTATAGCTCAAACCTGAGCAACATGCTTGTAAATCTTTTCTGAACCCTTTCAACTTTAACAATATCTTTCCTTTAGCAGGGAGACCAGAATTAAACACAGCATTCCAAAGTGCTGTACAGCTGCAACATGATCGTCCAACTCATATACTCAATGCGCAAACAATAAGGGCAAGCATACCAAATGACTTCTTCAATACCCTATCTACCTGTGACACCAGCCTCTGTCTTCTATGGGTAAGCCAATTCTGAAGCCAAGCAACCAACCATGGATCTTAATCTTCTGGATGAGCCTACTACAAGAGACTTTGTCGAAAACCTTACTAAAATCCGTGTAAATAACTCCATGCTCTGCTCTCACTGATCATCTTCATCATGTCCTTGAAATATTCAATCAAGTTAGTAAGACATGACCTGCTCTGCACGAAGCCATGCTAACTGTCCCTAATTAGGCCATTTTCCAAATGTGCGTAAATTCTATCCCTAAGAATTCTCTCTAATAGCTTTCCAGCACTAATGAGAGAGTCTCAGATCTTCAATTTCCAGGATTTTCTTTATCCTATTTCCCGGATTTTCTTTATCCTATTTCCCTTTTGAACACAGGAACAACATTAGGTTCTTGCCAATTCTTCACAACCTCTCCAATGGCTAGCGAGGATACAAAGATCTTGATGAAGGCCCCAGCAATCTCCTGTCTTGTCTCTATTAATAATCTGGGGTCGATATCATCCGGTCCCAGGGATTTATCCATCTAAATGCTCTTCAAGAGACCCAACACCACTTCAATCTTAATCTCAAAATGCCCTAGCACATTAGCATGCTTCACTCAAATCTCACTCCTTCATATCCTTCTCCTAGATGCATACTGATGCAAAGTACTTATTTACGATCATGCCCACATCATCTGTTGCCAAGCACAAATCTCCTCATTTATCTTACCCTCCCTGTAGTTATTATCTTGCTTTTAATGTATGTACAGAATGCCTTGGAATTCTCTTTAACCCTACTTGCTAAGGTTATTTCATGGCCTCTCTTGCCCTCCTAATTCCCTGCTGGAGTTCTTTTCTACTTTCTTTATATTCGTCATAGGCCCTGTCCAATTTTGGCTTCCTAAACCTTACTATCCTTCTTTTTCCCTTTCGACTAAATTCACAACCTCCCTCATTATCAAAGTGTCTCTTATCTTTCCACTCTTGTCCTTCCTCCTAACTGGAAAAAGCAGATCCTGAACTCTGATCAGTTGGTCTTTAAACCATTCACATTCAAATGTCCAAAACAGCTCCTCCCAATTAACTGTCCTTAGCTCCTGCCTAATACTATTGTAACTTGTCCCCAAATCCCCAGTTTAGTACCTTGCCATAAGGTCCTGATTATCTTTATTCATTAAAACTTAAGGAGTTGTCATCACTGTTTCCAAAATGCTCTTCCACTGAAAGGTCAGTCACCTGGCCAGGCTCATTAACCAAAACAAGGTCCAGTATGGCCCTCTTCTAGTTGGACTAGTCACATTATTCTATTCCTTGTCTCACCAGCATGTAACACCGATAGTAATCCAGAAATTACAAGCCTTGAGGTCCTACTTTTCAGCCTGTTTTCTGACTGACTGTATTCACTTCACAGAATCTCATCCCTCTTTCTACCTATGCCATTGGTACCAATGTGCACAATGACCTCCAGCTGCTCACCTTCCCCCTTTACAAATTTCATACAACTGCTCAGAGATGTCCTTAATCCTGGCACCAGGGTGGCAACACACCATCCTCAAGTCTTGAACACAGCCACAGAAACGCCTGTGTCCCTTACTTATGAGTTTCCTACCACTATCTCCTGCTTGGACTTTGCTCGACCCTGCTCTCTACAACAGAGCCAGTTGTGGTGGTACAGGCCTGCTGATGGTGAAAGGCTATCTTCTCCAACAAAAATGGCATACCTTTTAGATAGGGGAATAGCTGCAGGAGACTCCTGCACTACCTGCCTGCTTCTCCTGGCAGTTACCCATCTATCTGACTGAACCTGTGATGTGACCACCTCCCCATAACTAGTGTCTATCACACACACTATCCCCCCATATGCTCCTCAGTGCATCCAACTATGCTCCAACTGGACCACGTGGTCTGTGTGGAGCTGCAGCCGGTCATACTTCCTGCATACATTGCCATCAGGGACATTAGACTGTTCCTTGATTTCCCACATTAAAGAATCTTATCACCCTTGCCTTTCTCACCAAAGCCCAGTATTCACCTAAGCTTGCACTTCTACCAACCTGCTGCACTTTCACCATACAACAGTCTCTCTCAAAGTATCTGTCAGTAATTTGTAATTAATTGATTATTTAATGTAATCTTAACAAACAATCCAAGTACATTCCAGGTTACAACCAATTTTCTATTAATGAGAAATAAATAGAAAATTTTAAAAGGATTTGTTGGCACTCACTGCATGCAACATTGTACAATATTATTAGTTTGAAATAACAAAGATATGTGGATTACCAAATTAAAATCTGATCATTACAGAAGTAAATCTTCAATATGGAGATTGTTAGCTCTGAAGCTCATGAGACTACCACATTATGTCTTGACTTCTACCCATTGCTGACAAGTGGTCTACAAGCTGCATGGTAACTATTACAAACGTGTACACAAGAGAGCTTTGCAGAGTGGTACTGTCTTGTCAATTAGAGCAATGTTTACATTTCATTCCTGTAGTTAGGAGTTATAAATCAAACCAGAGATGGCAGCTCCTTTTCTGAGACTCTTAGTTGTTTATTATGTTGTATTTTATTCATTCATTGCTAAATGCAGTCTGATACAATCTGATTTTCTAGATATACATTATTAGTGCTGTAACACATCAGCATTCTTTGGATTATATTTAAACAAAAGATGACTGAATGGCTGAAATTTAAAACAAAAAAACTAGAGCATACGGGGTCTTTAACCAATAAAATTAATCTTGTTAAATAACTTTCACAAATTTTATAAATTATCTTATACTATAAGAAATTTGAAAATCATACAACAGCACATTAGAGGAGCAACGCATTCACCATCATTTTCTCCACCAGGTGAAGTTGCCAGTTTCAGCTGATCTTCTGGAAAGTGGTGGGTTGGAGAGAGAGAGACAGACAAAGAAACATATAGTGTCATGCAAGGAATACTATTATACATTTTTCAGTATATTGGTGAAAAGTAGCAAAGGGAAGCTGCTTGGTAGCTTATGCCTCTGTCTAGGAATGCAGCATAATGAGGAATAGAAATATAAAAACACCTTGTTTTAAAAAAATACAACCAAGTTATCACTTCCTTTCCTTTACAAGTTAGCTAACCTTATATCCATTTGTTTTTGTGCATTACATATCTATTCAGACCAGAATTGCTTAATGTACTTGTGCAGCATGTGTTTTTTCATCTTAAACATTAATAAAATATTTGAAGGTTCATAGGCATACATGCCAACATAAAGACTACTAAATAGACCAGGAGAAAGTAAGGACTGCAGATGCTGGAGATCAGAGTCGGGAGTATAGTGCTGGAAAAGCACAGTAGGTCAGGCAGCATCCAAGGAGCAGGAGAATCGACACTTCAGGCATAAACCTTTCATCAGGCCTTTCCTGATGAAGGGGTTATGCCTGAAACATTGATTCACCTGCTCCTCGGATGCTGCCTGACCTACTAAATAGACCACGAACCTCAATATTATTTGGTGGTCAAATGCTGCTAACACAAGCATTAATGATTGATAGGAAATAGGAGACATCAAATTACCACATATATAAATTTGTGTTTGGATTAACCAAATTAAGTAATTTTTATTGCATCAATAAACTGATTAAGGAAAACTACAATTCAAGTAGTGGTTTGTGTATAGTGCTGATACCATCAAGTGAACAGAATTTAGTTTTATGTCCACTTTTGTCTCCACACTTTGGAACACAGGAGTAGCAGTAGGGCACTTGGATTTTCATGCCTGTTACACTGTTCAAAAAGATCATAATTGATAAGGTACAAAAACAGAAATTGCTGGAAAAGCTTAGCAGGTCTGGCAGCATCTGTGGAGAGAAATTAGAGTTAATGTGGGCGGCACGGTGGCTCAGTGGTTAGCACTGTTGCCTCACAGCACCAGGAACCTGGGTCAGATTCCAGTCTTGGGCAACTGTCTGTATGGAGTTTGCACATTCTCCCTGTATCTGCGTGGGTTTCCTCTGGGTACTCTGGTTTCCTCCCACAATCCAAAAGATGTGCAGGTCAGGTGAATTGGCCACGCTAAATTGCCCATAGTATTAGGTACATTAGTCAGGTGTAAAAAGAGGGAATGGGAATAGACTGGGTGGGTTACACTTTGGAGTGTCGGTGTGGACTTGTTGGGCTGAAGGGTCTGTTTCTATACTGTAGGGGATCTAATCTAATCAAAAAAGTTTTGGTGACTCTTCCTTAGAACGTTTTCAGTTGATGATTAATGTGTTCTGAACCTCACTGCTACCTACGTAGATAACAAATGTCACATTTTAAATGGTGCAATGTTTTATTTGTTTTCTTTAATGAGATGAATTCATGTTGTCTGTGTTCTGTTTAACCAAAATGCAAAAGTCACCCTTACATGGAACAGCTCTGATCACATATTCCAATTCAACACTGATTCTTAGTAAGGCCAAATTAACTAATGAACATTTTCCATGAGGTAACCTAAACAAACCTGAATGAGGAAAAGGAACCTAGTTATAAAGATAAGATCAATTAATTGTGTACACAGAGTCATAGAGTCATAGAGATGTACAGCATGGAAACAGATCCTTCGGTCCAACCTGTCCATGCCGACCAGATATCCCAACCCAATCTAGTCCCACCTGCCAGCACCCGCACCATATCCCTCCAAACACTTCCTATTCATATACCCATCCAAATGCCTCTTAAATGTTGCAATTGTACCAGCCTCCACCACATCCTCTGGCAGCTCACTCTGCGTGAAAACGTTGCCCCTTAGGTCTCTTTTATATCTTTCCCCTCTCACCCTAAACCTATGCCCTCTAGTTCTGGACTCCCCAACCCCAGGGAAAAGACTTTGTCTATTCATCCTATCCATGCCCCTCATAATTTTGTAAACCTCTATATGGTCACCCCTCAGCCTCCAACGCTCCAGGGAAAACAGCCCCAGCCTGTTCAGCCTCTCCCTGTAGCTCAAATCCTCCAACCCTGGCAACATCCTTCTAAATCTTTTCTGAACCCTTTCAAGTTTCACAACATCTTTTCAATAGGAAGGAGAACAGAATTGCACGCAATATTCCAAAAGTGGCCGAACCAATGTCCTGTACAGCCGCAACATGACCTCACAACTCCTGTACTCAATACTCTGACCAATAAAGGAAAGCATACCAAACGCCTTCTTCACTATCCTATCTGCCTGCGACTCCACTTTCAAGGAGCTATGAACCTGCACTCCAAGGTCTCTTTGTTCAGCAATACTCCCTAGGACCTTACCATTAAGTGTACAAGCCCTGCTAAGATTTGCTTTCCCAAAAAAGCACCTCGCATTTATTTGAATTAAACTCCACCTGCCACTTCTCAGCCCATTGGCCCATCTGGTCCAGATCCTGTTGTAATCTGAGGTGACCCTCTTCGCTGTCCACCACACCTCCAATTTTGGTGTCAACTGCAAACTTACTGACTGGACCTCTTATGCTCATGTACATGTTAAATTCAGCAGTTAATCCAATGAGAAATACTTTTAAGTCATGTCTTCTTCACTTTCTGTAATTCACTCTGTCCTATCTTGCCAATTGTTCATTTTTTCTTGGTCTGACCTATTCACTGCCCAGGATTCTCCATCTTTTCCTCATATTTTAGTTCTCTCATTCAGTTTCACTTATTCTAGGTCCAGGATATCTTCCGTTCCCTTGCTCTCAGTCATTTCCCAGCTTGACCTATGTTAAGAATAGGTAGCCATAGGGTCAAACAGCAAAGAAATAGACCCTTCATCCAATTATTTCATGCCATCCAAGTTTTCTAAACTGAAGTAGTTCCATTGTCTGTGTTTCCCCCATATCCTTCTAGATCTTTCGTATTCATGTATCTGTCCAAATATCTTTTAAATGGTGTAATTGTACTCGCCTCTACTACTTCCTTTGATAGTGCATTCCATATACATTCCATACACCTCTGCATGAAACAGTTGTCCCTAGGTCCCTTTTAAATATTTGTCCTCTCACCTTAATTCTATGCCCTCTAGTTTTGGACTCCCCCATACTGGAGAAACAACCCTGATTATTCACCCTATCCATGTCCCTTTTGATTTTATGAACTTCTATAAGGTCACCCCTCTGCCTACGACACTCCAGGGAAAATAGCCCCTGCCTATTCAGCCGCTCCTTTTAACTCAAACCCTCCAGTCTCGGCAACACCCTTGTAAGTCTCTTCTGCATCCTTTCCAGTTTAATAACATCCTTCCTATAGCAAGGTCGACCAGAATTATACACAGTACTCCAAAACTGTCAGTCCTTTGATTATGAAGACATTTTATTTCATACAGTCAGTATTGAAACCAGACCTCCATTATATTACTATAACTTAGGTACATAAAAATGTTTTGAGCTAACAAAATGAGAGAAGTATATTGATGGTCCATTGCATCGTTTTTTCCTAAAATGATCAACTACATTATTAACTGGACTCAATTGAAAAAAAAAAAATTCCTAAAATTACATTTTTTGGGACTGGAAATGAGAAGAATGGGACAGTAATCACCAAGTCAGAAGAATGGATCTGATGGATACTCATGAATTTCTCAGATCCTAGTCACACCAGATCATAATTTTATGATATACAGTTCTGTCCACATTTATCTTAGTACATACTGTAACTTTGTGTGTAATCATATGAAAGGGATAGCTATTTAAAATCTATAAAGCTACCATCTTTTCATGAATATACATTTTAGATCTATTGATCAAAATAGGGCTTATTTCAAACGACATGAATATCACTTTACTATTATATGCTAATCTGCCTTACTTGTGACTGCAATGTAGGTCAAAACTTACTGTAAAAATGAGTTTACAAACAGCAGGGCTACACTTAGAATAGCACCAATATAACTGAATCAAGTCATCAAATTTAAAAACAACCTCCATCATCAAAGGAGATGGGAACAGTATAGTGTTGCAACAAACTGTCATTGGCATTCACAAATGGTTCTCCAAAGATTACGAACACAAACATGCAATGTTATCCAATATAATTACTATAGGCTGAAAGACGTGATCATAATGAAAAGAAAATATTTTGTGCAATGTACCAAACAACAATGCATATGGTAGTCAATGTATGCTTAGAATCAGTTTTTCTTTTCTCTTGTCACTTCATCCAAATAAAATGATGGTTCCTCAGAAGATCCAGGATCAAGTACACTAGCATCTCTAAGACCTCACATGAACAGCCATTCTCTGTTTGAAAGCCTTGGCAGTTATTAACAGGCTATTCAATTGTAGTTGAGAAGCACAAGTTCTGAACCTAGCCTCATCTCATGCTGGCACATGTACACTTAACAACAGGACTTAAAAAAAAAATCCAATTTATTTCAGGAAAATAAATAAGCTTTTTCAATATAGAGAATCTACTCAAATAAAATTGGTCTAAAGTGTAGTGATGAGCAGTGCATTGCAAAACACATCAACTGTGCAGAAGCAGAACGAAAAATTCATGTTATCACAAAACTGGAAAAAATAGCATATCTGATTCAAGCATATTTCCCACATAGCATTTCCCTTTCATTCTAACTGCAACCCAAGTACCAATCATGCACAAAAAATCTGTAGTTACAAAAATCAGGACCAAACTGCTCACTTAAGCTATTTAAGCTTTAAACTTCAGAAAAGTAAAACATTGCATTGTAAACTAAGATTACATAGTTCAACAAATAATCAGATTCAGTCTTGATGCAAAGCTAAGCAAATTAGCACTGACCAACTATGTTCTACAACGTTGTCGCAGTCAGTATTCTATAAGGGCAATTAATACATAGAGCAGACACTGATGACATGCAACATCCATCAGTAGTACATACATGCAAATATAAATACATCAACACCTACCCTGTAAAACATGTTTGGCAATTATTTCCAGTCTTCAGATTCAGTAAGAAAAGGCACATCTGGTTATTTCTGTAGTTGTTGTCCTGCATCTTCAGTGTTATCAAACAACACGTCGCTGAGCTTAAGAAAGGTACTGCTTTAGTGCAGATCAACACAAGGGAAAGGACCATGGTATTTCGAGACAGCATTAAAATGCTCTTAGCCAGGGTTGGCAGAGTTAAGGAATGAAAGTCTATTTTCAATTTAGGGTTTGTTGGTGGCACAGCTCAGAGACCTTTTCATCAAGTACAATGACTGGCCAAAATTTGTTCAATATATCGTTTCAGTTGCATAACACTGTAATCTTTTGCTATAAATCTTTTGTCTTATGATCCTGCTCCATGGCTACCCGATGAAGGAGCAGCGCTCTGAAAGCTTGTACTTCCAAATAAACCTACTGGACGATAACCTGGTATGGTGTGATTTTTAAATTTGTCCACCCCAGTCCAAGACTTGAACCTCCACATCATGGCTAAACTTTAACATTCAGTTACAACAGCTTTGTAAAAGTTGAGAGCACTGTGATTTTGATCAATATTACAGTTCTCTGCCACTTCATGGAAACTACTTTCCCTTGAATGTAAATATGGTGCCCAAATGATCACCAATGTGTTGGTTCAAAGTGGTGACATTTCAAGGAGAAATTATGATTTTAAAGTTTTTGTAAGAAAATAACCGAAAGTAATTTAGCAGTTACTTGCATGCTTGTACCAATTTCATGGTCATCTGAAATGCTAGTGGCCCTATACACTGGTCATTTTATAGTAAGAAGCCAAGTAGTAGACTGCAAGATCAAGTTTCATTGATTGATCTCCTTGAGAAAATCAAGGTGATTAAATATAGGGAAAAGGGCAAGATGACTAACTGAGCTAATACCAAAAGTGAAATGCCGAAAATCCTCTTCCTACATAATGTTAGACTCGGTTTGCATAGCGGTGGATCTAACAGTCAACTAGGTTTTTCACTTCAAAAAAAGTCACAATTTGTAGAAGTGATTTGTGCCAAATGCTATAGCTGATGTTGCTTAAACTTATCATTTTTTCATGAACATATTTTGTTCTGTTCATTTTCAAATGAATGTACATTGGCTTTCGGTTCTTGACTAAGTTTTTCTGCAACCTGATCGGTAACTGCAATAGAAAACTAGAGCTTCACTGCTGTAAAATGTCAATAGTTCATACGCAGTATCTTTTGAAAGATGACTCAACTTCCACCTCTTTTACATACGTTCCACAGCTTTTATTCTTCTCCAGTTGCAGGAAGTGATATAAACTACACATGTACTTTCAATGTCTACACTGCTAAAATATCCTTATTCTCTATATGAATAAGCTCAAATATAAATTCTGGATATGCAAAATCAGTTTTCAGAGTGGGATAAATTAAATCAGGACTAATCCACTACCAAACATCAACATGTCACAAAACTTTTATGAAGTTAAAAATAAATACCTCACCCTGATCGAAAGTATCATAATGAAAATAGTACTGGGAATTCTTCTCACTCAACAAAGACCTTGGTTATAAAATTTGACAGAGCTGGAAGTAACAGCCAAATACTTTGATGGTTATGGTCACAGCACTCAATAGAAAGAACAATGTGAATTAAAAATGAGTGAATTAGCAACATAATCTAGCTTGACAAGATCTGCCCACAAAGAAAATCTTCAGCTTGCACTGTACAGTTTATTGCATGGAGAAGGGATTAAGAATGGAGAATGGAGGAAGACACTCATAGATCCCAGTTGAGTTGATGCTTGCCCAAGCTAATGACCATAAACTTTAGGAGGATCAAATCAAGATGCAACACCTGGATTAATAATAAACATTGATCAATTATATCCAAATTCAATTGGCTCAATTATCCAGGGTAAGTATATGGATTACTACCACTACATGTCAGCACTGCTTTCCCTTTTAAGATAAGGTATCAATCTATAACTCTTTGCTGAAAATGCACACAGTTTCAGAGAATCCGAAGCTGTGTAAGCCAGGTAGGGGTCAATTGGTTGACCAGCATGTGGCTCAGTTTACTATTAATAGCATAAGGTTCAATCCCCATTCCAGCTAAGCTACACTCAGGGCCAGCACCTTCACCGTACATCGTAATAAATTGCAGCATTTTACTGTGGTATGGAAAATAATTGTCAAGGACCTAGCTTCAGGCGGAGAACTGATCAAGGAGGCAGAGGTAGCAGGCAGGTGTGACTATTTTTCGTTTGGGCACATGACCAATATGGACTGGTTAGACTGAAGTTCGTGTTTCCATGCTCAATCTATAACTACATGAATAATTCCAGCTCCACAATACATTTCACTAACCCACTACTTCATCTTCAGCTTTCAGATCTAAAAGCATCCATTTGCTATAGAGACATAATTTATTTGTTGGTTTTTGAAATTTCATATTCAAATACCATATGCAGAATGTAACAATAGTTTAAGAAGGCACATCACCACCTAAAGGGCAACTAGGAATGGCCCTGGTCAGCAATGCACATATCCAATGAAAAGACAATCAGAAAACAAATTTACTCCAAACCAAAGTAGGCAAAAATCAATAAAAATTACAACAATGCAAATAATTTCCACTGCAATATTCACAGTTAAAGCAAAGATTGAGATGACAAGTGAGGAACTTGGATATTCAAGTCATACAAAACTCTTGTCAGACCCCAATTGGAGAATTGAGAAAAGATCTGGATACCACATCTTAGGAAGGAGATATAGGCCTTGGAGGGAGTACAACATAGGTTTTCCAGAATGATACCTAGACTTCAGGGGATAAATTAGGAGGAGAGATTACACAAATTAGGCCTGTTTTCTCTAGTATTTAAATGATTAAGGAGTAATCTGACCAAAGTCTTGAAGATATTAACAGGAAAAGAAGGGCAGTTAAACCACCTGCACCAGTTGGGGATTCTAGAAGTAGGAGAAATAGTCTAAGCATTAGAGCTAGACCATTCCAGATAGACATTAGAAAGCATTTCTACAAATAAAGGGTGGCAGATGTTTGGAACTCTCTTCCACAAACCAGTGAATGCAGGATCAGTTAATCTTAAATCTGAGGTAGATCATTTTTGTTAAGCAAAGGTATTAAGGAATCTAGGCTCAGATATGGAGTTAGGTCACAGATCATGCATGATCTCTTTGAACGGCAGAACAGGCTCAAGGAGCTAAATGACCTACTCCTGTTCCTGTGTTCAAGTGAATCCTATTGACCAGTTTGGAACATATCAATTCTATTAAACCCGGCACATTGCAACACTGCACAGTACAATCTGAAACAATAAATACAAACAGAAGGTCAGAAAACTGAAAGGAGTCATACTCTTTTAATAATTTATTTTCATTGAAGTTGCAAAATTTTACACTTCTTGGTTTTACAGGGTGTTTGGCAATAAAGTACATGGCAACAATACCATTGAACTGAAAAGTTGCAAATCAAATCCTTGTAAAGGTGGACACAAATAACAATCCTGGATTTTAGTCACTGGGATCTACTGACTATACAAGGAATCACAAGGATCTTAATTTATAACAATAAACAATAACTTGTTTATTCCATTTGACACTTGACAAACCACAATCTGAAATGCTGCACCATTGTTGATGTGCAATAAGATGTACTTTCTACTAAATGGAAGTGATGGTGAAGTGATTGGTTAATCTAAACCAATTACCATTTCATGCAAACATGGATAAAAATTTGACTTTGCAAATGTTCTGCTTTTTAAAAATAATACAAACCAGTAAGAATTCAAAAATTTTTGAAATTAACCACTCAAGATCCGAATTAAACTAGCACTTTCAAGTGAAATAAAAGTTCATTTTAAACAAAGGGAATTATTCTTAACTTTAGTAAGAAGCAACCTGAGATTAAGTATCGTAGCCCATACTTTAGGGTTAAAAAAGCAACCATTTTGAATTGAAATCAACTAACTTGTAGTTTGGGAGTATTTTCTTCAATCAGCAAATTGTCTTTGTACAAAATTGGAGGGGGTGATGAAAATCTAATTGGAAACTTTTTTTTTAAGAAGAGTCAATGCTTTTAAACATTTATTTCACATAAATATTTTGATTGACTTTTCTTGTAATAAAAATTTACACATTGCACAATGCTGTATTTCAATGCATCCACAATAAAATAAATCAGGCAACACTAAATATGCATAACGGTTTACAGTTTAAACAGAATTTTTTTTACCCAGTTTGAGGCATCATTTATAGGAAGGATATTTAACACAGCAAGGTGGATTCAATAAGAAGTTTAGGATTTTTTTTTCACTAGACCTTGAAGGTAAAAGTTCATAGTCTTGGAATGATAGGCTGCTTTACATCGGCTGGAAGAATGGTTTAAAAAAAAAAGGCATTAATTCATTTAAATGAGAAACTAACAAAAAAAGCTATAGTGAACTGACAAGCAGATTGAGTTCTCTGTCATAAACAGCTTATAAGAGTTTATAAATTTTACTGTGAAGGAATTAGATTGTTGTTAGAAGAATTTCATGTAGTATGAATAGCAAGTGGGATGAATGAATGAGACTAACTGGTTCATGTAGAAAGGAAAAAATATATAATTAACTGGCTAAATGTACACACTAAGATTATGTGAAACCATTTTTCAAAAAAAAAAGTTGTGCTTCTCAGATTCTATTTGCATGTGACTCTGAAAGCAAATTCCCATTGCTCAGACCTGAGAGTATAGGAATTGGAATGTCATGTTGAAGTTGCACAGGACACTGGTGAGGCCTCTTCTGGGGTACGGTGTACAGTTCTGGTTGCCCTGCTATATGAAGGATATTATTAAATCGTAGAACATTTAGAAAAGATTTACCAAAATATAACTGGAATGAAAGATTTGAGTTATAAAGATAAGCTGGATAGGCTGAACCTTTTACACTGGAACGCAGGAGGTTGAGGGGTGACCTTATAGAGGCTTATAACATCATGAGGGGCACAGGTAAGGTGAATAGTAAGAGTCTGGGGGAGTTCAAAACTAAGGGGCATAGAGAAAAAAAATTTAAAAAGGACATGAGGAGCAACCTTTGTTTGACACAGAGTGATTTGTATGTGGAATGAACTGACAGAGGAAGTGGTGGATGCAGGTACAGTTACAACATTTAAAAGACATTTAGATAAGTACATGATTAGGAAAGGTCAGCAGGGATATGGGCCAATGCAGGCAAATGGGACTAATTTAGTTTGGGAACATGGTCAGCGTGGACTAGTTTCCATGCTGTATGATTCTATGACTATGACTCTTGATTTGTGTAGCATAATACCATTTAACAGCTAACAGTTCACATATATGGACAGAAATACAGCTAATTTTGAGGTTTGCATTCCTTTGCACATCACAGAAAATGTAGAAAGTTAAACAGTGAGTAGTTGAGCTGTAGTATAGCTGGCTTCCGTACCCTTTGGTATAGAGGTATATTGTTCATTGACCTGGTGTTGATCAACCAGAAATCTAAACACAAAACACCAGCTCGAATAAGTAACACTCAATGTTTTGTCTTGCATAAAATTCAACATTTTGTTTGCACTTTTGATGGATCATAAAGTCAGCAGGGATTCAGATAGTGCCCACATGCAAGATATCTTTCAGGAAGCCAGAGGCTGTGGGTGACAATTAAGTCTGAGGGAAAAGCAACTAGTTAGTGCATTAGATACAGATTTTTAAAGTGTTGTGCAATCTTTTACATTCTTCATTCATTTATTCAAGAGCAAGACACTTTAAATAACGATTAGCTAAAATATTAATGTTCTTAACTTTATATTCTTATATAGTAGTATTTTTTGGTTCTTAAGAGAATCTTAAGAGAACTGGACCTTAAATATGAACTCTTTTCTCTCCACAGATGCTGCCAGATTTGCTGAGTTTCTCCAGCAATTTGTGTTTTTGTTTCAGATTTTATTTTGAGGAATTATGTTTCAAGGATTGTAGACAATGGTCCATTTGAAGGGACAGAAGAAACTTGTACTTTTTTGTTAAAAAGGGGTCACTGAAAGGAAACTGGGATTTAAAAAAAAACTATATTTCTTGGAAGTCACATGGCACCAGCTAATTGCTTGGACTTTTTAAAGTGAAAACGACTGCCTGGGTTCATGGCTTTGTTTTGGGTATGGTTTGGAGTTCAGTTGGTGTACAGTAACTACACAAGCCGGTTGTTTTCCCACAGATTTGATTGTCACTCACAGCCTCCAACTTCTTATAAATACCTTACATCGTGGGCACTATTTGAAACATTGCTGACTCAATGATCCACCAAAATTGCTCTTTTTACCTTGTCCAAATAAAATTTTGAATTTTATGCAAGATGTAACACCAAGTGTTACTTATTCAAGCTGTTTCTGGACAATCAAAAACTGAACCCAGTTCATCCACTGTCTTTCTGACAAAATCCTTTAGGAAGGTCCATGATTTTCTCCTGAAAAGCATTGAATTCTCAACAATTCCTGAAAAAAACTGATTTACAAACTCTTGCAGTTAAGGACAAGTTCCCATAACATACAGGATTCAGCATGTGAATATTTGCTCATACTTAGGAATAAAGAAGTGACTGTGCTATTTTGTGTTCCCCTCCCCAATGGGCTGAGTGCAGCCTGACATTATTGTGGACCATGAATACAGTATCAGCCGTTTGACATCTCCCCAAGGTTGATAAAAAGGCTAAAATAACTTCTGAAGGAACAGCACAAAGCACTGGCCCAACCTAATGAGTCTGGACTCGAATGCGAGGCAAACAGTGTTTTCTCAATGGCATACAATATGAGGGTATGATGGTACAATGTGGCTGTTCAAAAATAACAAAAAAATCCCCTCTGTAACCTTGTAGAGATTCCTCTTGAAGACATGCCTACTGTGATTTCAATAGGGAAGTTATCATGCCACTCAAAAGCACATCTGATAATTTTATGGTTCTTTGATTCACTCCCAATTGCTCAAAAACTGCATGAATCCATGTATGATTCTGTAAATCCCTTTTTTAAAGAATTAGAATCAGTCTGAACACTGGGGCACAGACAGCCTCACATATCTTCAATGCATTATTTGGGATAAAATAGCACCTATTGTTAAAGTTCACTTCAGAATATAACTTTTAAAAAAGTCTTAGATTTACATATGAAAGAACTGAAACCAACATAGTTATACTAAAACAATCCAAGTCTTTTTCAATATATAATTTCAGTTGCATCACACTGTAAACTTTTGCTATAAATTCTGTGATTATGATCTTATATTCCACATGGAATGTGTTGCCAACAGTGGTGGTGGAAGCAAAGTCATTAGAGAAATTTAAGCGACTGCTGGACATCCACATGAACAACAGTGATTTGAGAGGTGCGTAGGTTAGGTTATTTTATTTTAGATTAGGAATAATCCTCGGCACAACATCGTGGGCTGAAGGGCCTGTTCTATGCTGTACTTTTTTTATGTTCTAACCACCCAATGAAGGAGCAGCGCTCTGAAAGCTAATGCTTCCAAATAAACCTGTTGGACTATAGCCAGGTGTTATGTGACTTTTAACAATGCTAACTTATGTCGTTTGGGCTAAAATTGCCCCAGTTACTTTCCAGAGACTGATAAAAGCAAGTCGCACTCAGTGTCCTAAATGTGTGGTTTACCTTCATGATGGCCTGCAAATGCTGGTAAATGAAATTTCGAAAGGACCACTTGGAAAAATTAGAAGCTGTTTTCTTAGAGGATTACAGTTTGCTGATCTGGCAATAAATCTTGCCAAAAGTGAATTTAGAGAAGGGCCGGTAACCCATATAGGGAAAGGACAAGTGTTGTCAAGAATAGGAAAAGTACAAGCAAAAACAGTACTATATAACGGAAAAGGAAACCCTCCTAGGATTACGACTTAACTGTTAAACATTTTGATGTGCATGTCCATCACAACTACAGGGAGTCACTAATATATTCTGATCATAGTCTTTTGAGCCTTCACGGGAAAATCCAAAACTAGAATACCAGACTATTTTGAAGAGGCTTACAATTGCAACCATCTCACTTAAAAACTGTTCCACTGCAGGGAGATCCAATGTAATTGTTAATGTTTTGTCTAGAATTTAAGTTTTCTTCGCATTATCTGAGTATTAAAGATACTAAAGAATGTACGTGTAAATGGGTCTTAACATAAAAATTTTTTTGTTTGCGGATTATAATAAAATGCCTTCAAAAATAACATTTCATTTCTTAGGGTGGATGTTTTATGAGGCTGCTTCATTATTGTTTTTGAGGATACATGTTTAAGGATTGTAGACAGTGGTTCATTTGAAGAGACCATACAATACTTGAACTCTGTTTCAAAAGAATATTGGAATACTTCTCATAGAAGACATTGCTTAGAAGTCACATGCCTTAACCGAACTGCTTGGACTTATTTACTGAAAATCACAAACCTGGGTTTATGACTCTGTTTTGGATATTGTTTAGAAGCGCATCTGCTTATACTTTTCATTTTTCCAACCATATTAAACAGCTTTACATCTTTGCCAACTAAGTCCCGTTTTGACAATAAACCAAGAATTGTGTTGCTTTTCTTAAACAGAAATGTCTAATTTTTTATGCCACGCCTAATATAAAATATATAATTGGCAATATTGATAAATTTAAATGTTTTGCCCAGTTATGTAACAGCCTGAAGAAACGGGCCTCTAGTGTTGCAAGCTCTTCCAACAGCAGTTCTAACAATGCCTAGTTCTAAACCATACTCCGTCCCAAAGAGTGACTCAACATAAAAATCAGCTCAAGTCTTCATGTAAAAATGCAGCATGATTTTACTGAACAACTCCTCTTAAGTTATGTCTCATGAGATGCCAAAATCTTAAGCCTGAGTGGCCAATCAATGAGAATGTAGTTAGGTCCAGGGGTTGGCATTAGTTCTTAGTCATAGTTATATCAAACATGCATATCAAAAGGTAGACAAACAAAAATATCAAATTCTTCATTATGAATAGAACTGAAAGCTTTGAAAATTGGGTGTAAAAACTGTTAAAATGCAAACAAAAACACACAAGTTCAAATCAATCCCTTAAAAATATTACATACAGGTTCTGATATTTGTGTCCACCTCCAGTACAAACGGAGCTTATTGTTTTAAAAACAAATTACACTGTAAATATTGTCCACAAGTGTTTATAGATGTTGTGTAAACACTAATACCTCACTGCTCCAGTGCAGATAGCAGTTTCAGGAACAAAGTGATGAAAACCCACCGCCACTGATTTAATTCCAATGTTTTTCACAATCTTCTTGAGAATATCATCTTTGGAGTGACTTTACATTCATTATTAAATTGAGCCACAGATTTCAGAAACTGCTTTAATTGCTATCATGCTGTAAATTGACAAAACCAAGTAAGAGGAAGTGTAAACTTCAGAACAATTCTTGAAGGAATAGGTCTCAACCCACAAAGACGGATGGATGTTCTTTTTTTTAAAATATCACAAAACTTCATATAAGGTGGCTCTTTTCAGCATAAAATGTTATAGCATAACACATCATAATACAGAATTATAAAGAATAAAGTTGTTTTGTAATTTTCCAATTATACTTTGGCAAGTAAGAGAAAAGGAGAGGATATTGAAACCTGCCAACACGTTCTCTCCCAATTCTGCACTGAGACATCCTTTACCTGAAACAGCAGCTAATAAATTCAGGATATTCTGTTAAACAAGAGTGCTTGGACTTGAAATAATGGGAACAGGACTTCAAACAACTAACATGACTTCTTGTAATATTTTTCACAATTTTTTAAAATATAAAGCTTCACTACAAAAATGATAGATGTGTTTATTTTGTTAGTCAGCCCAAACCTCCCACAAAAAAAATCAAATCCAGAAGCTGTCTCTTTTGTGTTAGTTTGCTAACTTGTATAGCAAATAGCAAAAGGAAACAAGAGCAGAAAATTACAGCCAAACTGCAAAGAATGACTGGTGTCATCAGCACATTCCATCTGGCACATTCAAGTTGCTAGCTATCCTATGCCAAGACATGACCACTCTGGGGACCTGGGTAAACAATTAAGAATGTAAAAACAAGGACTGCAGATGCTGGAAACCAGAGTCTAGATTAGAGTGGTGCTGGGAAAGCACAGCAGGTCAGGCAGCATCCAAGGAGCAGGAAAATCTAGATGAAGGGCTTTTGCCCGAAACGTTGATTTTCCTGCTCCTCGAATGCTGCCTGACCTGCTGTGCTCTTCCAGAACCACTCTAATCTAAACAATTAAGAATCCAGGTTGCCGACAAATATTAAGAGCACCTGACAATAGCAGTCATGGAATTAAATTTACTAAAATAAGAGTAAAAATTCGATTCAGGCACATTCTGGATCACTTTAACATCAGTAGAATCATGAATAAAAACAACAGTTAAGGTGTACTGGTTATTCCATCAGTGTAAATTGAATGGTATCAGTTTTAAAACACCTCACATACACAAGTAGTAGTGATATGTTTCTCCCCCTATAATGTACACATCAAATTTATATGAGAGGATTAATGTCAGGAAAAAGGTGCTCACCTATTGAATAATATTACATGTTTGTTGAAAATGAAAATTATTGCTAATTCTTAAAATGAACAACAAATCAGCAAAAAGATGAAGTATTTCCAGTCATGTGTGTTATTTCCACATTTTTTCATTAATAGGGAGAGATTGTAAAAGTTTCTTTTACACTGTTTACCACAATATCCTATTTAATTTTCCCTAACACTGTGTGAAGTCATAAATATAGATGGATACTTCGTGATGGAAAATACCATTGGTGGCAGTCACACAAATGTTGGAGGAATACAGAGATTGATAATATACTATAATTACAAACAGCAATTGGGAATGTCACCATCAAATGTTCAGTGATTTGGCAGCAAAGAACAAAGGGCTGTTTAAGAACAAGCTCCATGCCCAAAGGCTGTCCCTGTGAACTTTAGGAACAGCAGATATTCAATACAACAGAAAATAGGGAAGGTAACCAAGAAGGCTGAGTAATAGCATTAAATTAAATTCAAAACATTTGAAAGAACATAACAGATTTCAAAACATCTTCCTTTTCCTCCTTTTTTTTGGATTTATAGCTTCTTCTAAATTGTCCACCAAAATTTAGTCATGGGACCTTTTGTTTTTACACCTAATGGAAAGGCATGCAATCTTTATTCCTTATCATAATACCAGACAAGTTTCCTATCCTTCAACTTTTCTCTCAAACCTGGTGAAAACACTGACATGGCTATATTGCATCCGAGGAATCCATCTGTCCTAATGTTTCACCATTAGTAATAACCACTGAAGATTAATTTATAGCCCATTTCAGCTGCATTTCTTTTGACAGAAAGTTTAAATCTAAGAATTGACAGAAAGGGAGGATTTTCTGTAAGTTGAGTTTAGTATATGCAATGGATAAACCAAAGTAGCTGGACACATGGTCATTTCGAATAAAGCATAGAAATACTGAATTTCAAGTTACTTCAGTGAGTGTGAGTGTTTCTTAAGAATAAAGAACATGCTTTGCATTGTTTTAAAAAAAAAACATTTTGGAAACTCCATGCTTTCATTGAGATTCCACAGGTAACTAAGCCTAAACTTCAGTATTCTAAATTGCAACTCTAACAGAATGGCATACATTCACGAAAGGGCTTACTTACATATAAAAAGATCAAACTCAGATACACGCATTTCGTTATGACCGTGACACTAATATTAGGATGATTTTAAATTGTGAACCTATGACATTAATATCATTATTTCAGTGGAAGAGATGATCTAAAATATTTTTTAACTGCAAAAATTTTATCCTTTTCCTCATGACCTGTTTTTTTTCCCCAAATTGCTTCTTTCTGGTCCTGAAAGTACCAACTCATTTTAGGATAGGTGTCCATAGGTTGCTCTCACGAACATCAATCAATGAGGAATTCTTTATATGTAATACCAGGAAAATATCACAGCTGAGCCAAACATGCCCATACCTGATGCTAACATATGCATTTCAAAGAGTATCAACAGGCAGCAAACTTGAGCAAAAGTCCTTGGTGAATATTACACCCTCTGCAGTTGAGGGCTAATGTGTTATCAATTGCAAAACACAGTTCTTTTGAAAGCTGAGATCACAAGATAAGTGACAATGGCCATTTGGGCAATCTTAGCACATTCGTCTAGAAAATCCTCCCATTCACAGCTTCCATATATCAGAAGTTTTGCAGAAGTTTTCAACTTTTAATTTCTGGTCTTTAAAATATTTCTCATCAGTATCATCTTAGGTAAATGAACCAATTCATCAAGGTATTCAGGAGCATGTTTATATTAAGTTTGATTGCTGTGCAAAGTGGGAACACCTGGACGTTCTACATTATATGTTTATTTTTGCAAAGCAATCATGAATTTTTAGATGTCAATAAAATACTTTATGCATAAAATCTCAAATTTATAAGTTGTATCTTCCAATGAATGTTTATTTACCCCGTAACACAAGTCCACGATGACTACAAGTAATCAAGATTTTGCCTTTCTTTAATGACACCCAAGTTCCATATCTATTTCTGCTGCTAAGCGATCCAAAATTTAAAATTAATGTAATTTAAAAATTACTTCTCATGGCTGGGATTCACTAGAACCTAGTCAACTTAAAATGCATTTCTAATCCCCCAACACGAGATCACAGACCTGAATTATCATGGTTTGGGAATGCCGATTTTGGACTGGGGTGTACAAAGTTAAAAATCATACAACACCAGGTTATAGTCCAACAGGTTTAATTGGAAGCACTAGCTGATGAAGGAGCAACGCTCTGAAAGTGTTGGGTGATTTTTAACTCTGAAATATCAACTGCGTCCTGCTTCATAGATGCCAACTGACTGCTGAATATTTCCAGGATAAAGAATTTTCATTTTAGATTTCTAGCACCCCCAATATTTTGCTTCTTTGAAATACATTTCAACTGGGTTGAAAAAATCACATATCCAGGTATAGACATTAGACCTCAACTTTAGAAACCATTTAACCAATAGATCCAGGTCATGTTGAATGGGCAAGAGGGACATTAATTGCAACCTGCATCTGCAGGCTGGAGACACAAATCAAAATTTCTTCAGATCAGCTGACCCACTGGAGTTGATCTATGATATTCTAAATCTAACACTGGTCATGAAAAGAACAGGCCATTATTGGTATTTGCAAGCAAACTATCCAAGTATGCAAGAAGTGGGTATTTTGATTGCTCAGGATGGACCAGCAGTTGGTGAATGTATTGGAGTATTGGTTAAACTAATGTAGTCTAAACCTGAGACAAATATGTACAGTGCTCAAATTCTACAACTATACAGCAAATTAGTGTCATGGCATTAGACGAAACACAATGTGGTGGCACTATGTCACTGCTAAATGGACTTTAAATTAATAATTTCTGCTGGTGCAACCCAAAAAAGATGGTTCCAGATCCTGAAATGACCAATTACCAATCCCTGTTCGTTATCTGAGCATACATTAAATGCTCCATTATAAGGGACGACAATGTACCATGGCTTTGATGGATGCAGAACAAATAAGCATGCAGTAACACTGGCGGTAAGTGTTCAGAAGGGCTTCAGAAGCTTCATCTATCCATTATCTGCACTGAAAATAGCTTTTTTTAAAAAAGGAAACTGGAATTTCATTCTAAACATGCTTCAAACTTCTATCTGGATATTCAGTTTTTATCCTAATAGCATCACACATTAAAGCAGGTTCTATAGTATAGATTTTCAAAAACAAGAACTTTAAAGTTTTTTGGAGGATAGGAGAAGGGGAAGAAACAAAAAAAGTTCAAAGGGAACAAGGAAACAGACAAGAGATATATGGATGAAGAGGAGGAGATGAAAAGGAAAAAGAAATGTGGGGTATCAGCAACTGCATCTTTTGGCAAGCATTCCCCATCTTATATTTATTAGGCAAGGTATAATGATCATTTCTAGGCTTTTATCGATCACTGCATGCAAATTAGGATGGTTTCAAGTGCGCAAAATCAGAACATTATACGGATGCACCAACCGGTGTTTTGTTAACATATTAAGTAACCTGAAATTGTGAAAGCAGTTTTCACTTAACTATTAATGTAACTTGGACAATTAAAATTTTTAACTTTAATTCACTGAATGGTTACATTTAGTAAAGTCTTTATGTTTTGCAATGTGACCAAAGGTAAAATCAGAGGTAGGTTGTTATAGATATCATGGTGACTTGTGGCTTTAAAGTATTTCAAGCAATCATTTTAAGATTAACAACCTGGTTACTGAAGATCTTGTATGATGTACAAAAACAGCATTGCTGCCCATATATGACATTTAGAAATCTAATTGGCCAAATAAATCTCCCCTCAAAAACTCTAGTTAGTCTGGGAGTTTAATTGTTATATTTCAATTCCTGATTGCTTAAAGATTTGAGTGATTGAGATCCTGACCACAGGAGTTCCCATTCTCGTGAAACCCAGTTGTCGGATTGTTGTTGATAGCCGTTTGATATGGTGCTGTACTATCGGCATTTGGATCGTTGCTCATATAGGGGTGATATGATTGTTGTGGATTTGAATGGTTATTGGACAGATGCATTAGCACGTTGGGTTGATTAGGAGCTGGCACTGGTGTGCCCCCTGTTGGCATTTTGAGCTCCTGTCGATTTAGTTGCTGTTTTGTGTCCTCATCAGTATCCAAGCGAGTCAGCTTTTCCATCCACATCCGGAATCTCTCCTCTGTCTGCCGTTGCATCTCAGCAAAGCAGTTCATTGCTTCCTCGAGGACATTGCCGATACAGTTGCGCTCCCATGAGATCCCACTGTCCAGTAGTCCGGTCATTTGGGCGGCAGTGCCTGCAGTCCCCTCTGCACGATTGTTGGCAGCTTGAAAGACATTGAGGCCATTTGATAAGAGCGATTAGAACACACCCATTTTACCTTTCAAAGAGACAGGATCCCTTTTCAGTCAGCCTTATCAAACAACAATTCTACATTAGACTTGTATTATTGATGTTTTAAAGAAACTTACATTCACTTTTCTACATCTAGTCAAAATTACCTAATTTATTGACAGTAAAACATTAGATCTATTAGATGCAATACCAGTTCAGAAAAATTGCAATGATCAATTGATTTTGTAAACAAATACCACTGAAAAACATTTTTCCCCATTTGCAAAAGGTTTCTTTCCCCCAATTAAAAAAAAAGACATCAACTACATCATCATTCTATTTAATTCTCAAAATACCACAGTTTTCTGTCATAAAGTGTGGTGCTGGAAAAGCACAGCAGGTCAGGCAGCATCTGAGGATGCGAATCAATGTTTGAAACATTAGTTCTCCTGCTCCTTGGATACTGCCTGACTGGCTGTGCTTTTCCTGCACCAGAAGTTTTGATTGATCTCCAGCACCTTCAGTCCTCACTTTTTCTGTACTAAAGTTTATGTATGGCTTTAATAAAAATATCATCTGGCTGAGAAGGGAAATTATTGCAGATTTATTTCATAGAATTCCTACAGTGTGGAAACAGGCCATTTGGCCCAACAAACAGTAATCCACACAGACCCATTCCCTATTATCCTACATTTACCACTGACGAATGCACGCAACCTACACATCCCCGAACACAATGGGCTATTTACAATGGCCAATTCACCTGACCTGTACATCTTAGCACTGTGGGAGGAAATCGCAGCACCCAGAGGAAACCCATGCAGACACAGGAAGAACATGCAAACTCCACACAGACAGTCGCCAGAGGCTGGAATTGAACCTGGATCCCAGGCGTTGTGAGACAGCAGTGCTAACCACCGAGTCAAATGTACTGACCTTTTATATTAGTCTCTTGTAAATTACCAAAAAGAATACAGTTCGTTTGCAAA